>NC_066335.1:113699-264609 GCF_022539315.1 Serinus canaria | reverse complement strand
GCCTCTGTGGCATTCCCCAGTGTCCCAGACTCCCCTGTCCCCCTGTCCCTGTGTCCCCATGTCCCCCTGTCCTCTCCTGCAGGACGCCTGTGCCCTGTGCCAGCAGCTCATTGACCTCCTCCGCCAAATCTCCAACCAATCGTCCGTGGAGGTGCCACAGGGGGTGGGGACAGGTGCCACTGGGGGTGTCACCATGGGGGCCACAGGCACAGGTGCCACTGGGTGTCACGGTGGGTGCCAGCAAGTGCCACTGGACACAGGGAGGTGCCACTGGGAGTGCCACTGTGGCTGATGACGTGGTGGCTGCCACTGAGGGTGCCATGGTCACAGAGGCCACCATTCGTGTCACTGCGGGCACTGGGACGGCGGGTGAAGCGGTGGCAGGTGTCACTGGGTGTCACGGTGGTGAGGTGACAGGGAGGGTGCCATCGTGTGTGCCATGGGCACAGGCACCACCCATGGGCACCAGTGGTGACAGGTATGGGGTGGTGATGGTGGTGAGTGCGGCAGTGGTGGCTGTCACTGCGGGTGTCACTGTGTCACTGTGGGTGTCCCTGTCCCTGTCGGTGCCCTGGCGCAGGGGGTGCTAGGTCAGCTGGTGGGGTTGGTGTGCCCTCATCTCCCTTTTGTGGAGTCCCTGTGCAAGGACCAGGCTGAGTGGATTGTCCATCACCTCCTCTGTGAAATCCAGCGCCTCGTGAGTGGCACTGGGGCACACGGAGGGGCTTTGGGGACGCTGTGGCCCCCAGGGACACGTGGGGACAGGGGCACAGTGTGGCACCAAGGGCCACCCGGGGGGCTGGGGGACAGCTGGGTCATGCTCTGTGCCCCGCAGGAGCCCAAGAAGGTCTGTGCCATGCTGCAGCTCTGTCCTGGGGAGCCCGGGGCTGTGCCCGTCCTTGAGGGGCTCGGTGCCCACCTGCAGGTATGGGGACACGGGGACAGCAGGGCTGGGTGGCAGGGGGCCACCCAGAGTCCCCAGCACCAGCTGCAGTGTCCCCTCTCCCCTGCAGTGTCCCCTGTCCCCCTGCAGTGTCCCCTCTCCCCTGCACTGTCCCTGTCCCACTGCAGTGTCCCCTGTCCCCTGCAGTGTCCCTCTCCCTGCAGTGTCCCCTGTCCCCTGCAGTGTCCCCTCTCCCCTGCAGTGTCCCCTCTCCCCTGCACTGTCCCCTCTCCCCTGCAGTGTCCCCTGTCCCCTGCAGTGTCCCCTCTCCCCTGCAGTGTCCCCTATCCCCTGCACTGTCCCCTGTCCCTTGCAGTGTCCCCTATCCCCTGCACTGTCCCCTGTCCCCTGCAGTGTCCCCTCTCCCGCAGGGCTCCGGGCTGTCCCCGCGGGCGCTGCCGCTGCCGCTGCCGCTGTGCTGGCTGTGCCGCTCGCTGGTGGCGCGGGCCGAGGCCGCTGTCCCCGTGGGCTCGGTGGCGGCGGCGGTGGCCGGGCTGTGCCGGGCGCTGCCGCTGCCGGTGGCCGGGGCCTGCCAGTGCCTGGCCGAGCGTTACGCGGCGCTGGCGCTCGAGGGGCTGCTGGGCCGGCTGGGGCCGCGCCTGCTCTGCCGCCTGCTGCTGGCCTGCCGCAGCGGGGACAGCGGGGACAGCGGGGACAGCCAGCACGTGGGGACGCTGCCACCGCCCCGGGTGCTGGAGGCCATCGTGGTGCGGCTGGCCGAGTGTGTCAGGGAGGAGGTGAGGGGGGACACGCGGGGGACAGCGGGGGGGATGGTCCCCAGGAGGTGACAGGGCACCGCAGGGTGACACAGCACTGAGGGGACACGTCCGGGAGTGTCACAGCCCCGAGGACACGCCCCTGAGTGTCAGGTCCTTGGGGACACATCCCGGGCTGTCACAGTCCTGCCACCCCTGGGGACACAGTGAGGTCCCCAGCCAGTGCCACCCTCCCTCCAGAGGACAGTGCCAGAGTCCACAAGCACACCCTGGGGAGGGGGCTGGAGGGGTCCTGGGGGTGCCCCCACCCCTGGGGAGCCCCTCATGGCTGTGTCACCCCCCAGGACCCCAAAGGTGTCCCTGTCCCTGCGCTGTCCCTGTCCCTGGGCCCCTGTGCCCTGGGCCCCATCTTCTGGTGCTCGGGGCTGGAGGCTGCACGGCGCTGCCAGGTGAGTGGGGACATGGGGGACAGGGGGGACACGGGGGGGCTGCCACCCCCCTACAGCCCCGACTGACCCCCGGGCCCCCTGCAGGCCCTGCAGCACTGCCAGGAGCACGTCTGGCTCTAGGGGGGCACCAGGACCCCCCAGCTTTGCCCAATAAAGCTTGGATGCAGCTCTGCCTCAGCGTCTGGGGGTTTGGGGCTGGGGGCTCACGGGGTGCTGGGGGTGCCACGGGAAGCAGCAGAAACCACAAACCCCCCCAACCCCAAAGAAGAGAAGAGGTGAAAATGAGTTACAAAAATAGTGGGTGGCATTTATTGGGATGGACACATCTCCGGGGGGCTGGGGGTGTCCCCAGGTGGCACTGGGTGTCCCTGTGAGTCTCTGGGTGGCCATGGGGAGCTGGGGTGCTCCTAAGGGGGTCTCAGGGCACCCCTGAGGGGGGCTGGGGGTGTCCCCAAGGGGGTTTCTGGGTGTCCCCAAGGCTCTCAGGCGCCTTGTTGGTTCGTCTCGTCCTCCTCGCGACGCTTCCAGATCTGCAGGAGAGCAGGAGAGGGTTGGGGGTGTCAGGGGACATTGAGGGGGTCTCAGGGGACATGGAGGGGGTGTCAGGGGCCGTTCTGGGGGTACCCCCTGCCCCCCTCACCTGGATGTAGGCCTCGGACAGGGTGATCATCTGGGGCAGGATGTCGGTCACCTGCAGGTCCTGCAGCTCATACCACTTCCCTGTGCCCTGCCAGGACCCGGGAGGGGACGGGGTGACTCAGGGGGTCCCCGTGGCCCCGGGAGCCCCCGGGGAGGGGGCACTCACGTGGTGCAGGACGTGGATGCGGTAGGAGCCCTCCGAGGGCTTCCCGTCGTGCACGATGTTGGCGATCAGGTCGTAGGTGGTGTGGGAGTGCGCGGCCTGCACCTCCTCCGACAGGTACTCCCGCAGGTCCACGTTCCTGGGCACCCCAGCACCCTCAGACACCTCCCCTGGCACCTCAGCACCCTCAGACACCTCCCCGGGCACCCCAGCACCCTCAGACACCTCCCCGGGCACCCCAGCACCCTCAGACACCTCCCCTGGCACCTCAGCACCCTCAGACACCTCCCCGGGCACCCCCAGCACCCTCAGACACCCCCCCGGGCACCCCCAGCACCCTCAGACACCTCCCCGGGCACCCCCAGCACCCTCAGACACCTCCCCGGCACCCCCAGCACCCTCAGACACCTCCCCGGGCACCCCAGGCACCCCCAGACACCTCCCCGGGCTGGGCCTCCCGTCCCTCCTGCACTGCTGCAGCCCCCCCAGACGCCCACCACTCCCCCTCCCTGACACCTCCAGGTGCCCCGAAATGCCCCCCGGGGGCCTTCAAACCCCTTTTTGATGCCTGAAAGCCACTCCAAGGCCACCTGGGTGCCTACAAAGCCCCCCCAGACACCCACATACCCCCCTAGACACCTTCAAATCCCTGGACACTTCTACTCCCCTGGCCCAGGTGCTTCCAAAGTTCCTCTGGATGTTTCCAGCACTTCACAGACATTTACAACCCCCTCCCGATGCTTTCAACCCACCCCAGTCTCCTCTCAGACACGTTTAACCCTCCCCAGGAGCCCCCCGCCCGGAGCCCCCTCCCCAGGGCTCACGTGATGGGGAAGTTGACGATGGTGGGGTTCTTCTCCACGAAGAAGTTGTTCTTGGTGAAGCGCTTGATGCAGAAGATGAGGTAGGGCGGCAGGCGCGTCAGCTGGAAGCGCTTCAGGAAGTTCTCCTTGTAGGTCTTGTACTCCTTCTCGGTGCTGCCGTTGAACTTGGCCAGGATGCTGAACAGGGGCACCTGGGGGATGATCAGCTGCTCCTTCTCGTCCTTGTAGAGCGGCGCCGTGGGCAGGTCCAGGGTCAGGTACAGGAAGGTGGACTCCACCATGCGCTCCTGGTACTCGCTGTTCTGCAGCAGCTGCGCCTTCTCCTCGGCGGGCTGGGGGCACCGGGGGCACCCGGGGGGCACACGTCAGCACCGGGGGGCACCCGGGGGGCACACACCAGCCCCTGGGGGCACCCGGGGGGCACACACCAGCCCCGGGGGACACACACCAGCCCCGGGGGGCACACCAGCCCCGGGGGGCACACACCAGCCCCGGGGGGCACACACCAGCCCCGGGGGGCACACACCAGCCCCGGGGGGCACACACCAGCCCCGGGGGGCACACACCAGCCCCGGGGGCACACACCAGCCCCGGGGGGCACACACCAGCCCGGGGGGCACACGTCAGCCCCCTGGACCCCACATCCCCACTGGACACATAGGCCCCACTGCATCCATCACCCCCCTGGACCCTCCGACCACCCCTATGACCTTTTCCACCCCCACCGGACCCCAACATCCCTTTGTTGTACCCAAAGACCCCCCACCATACCCCAACGACCCCCCCCCATCTCTCATTTAACCCCATCACACTCCTCATTTGTCCCAAAGCCCCTGTCAGAACTCCACCACTCCCAAACCAGCCCCCACCACCCCCCATCTGACCCTGACACCCCTTTTTCTGACCCTGCCATTCCCACTGCACCCCAACTCCTCCCACACTGCACCCCACTGGCACTGGCACCCCCCACTGCACCCCAACACCCAGCCTTGCCCACCATGCCCTGGCACCCCCCACTGCACCCCAACACCCAGCCTTGCCCACCATGCCCTGGCACCCCCCACTGCACCCCAACACGTCCCAATTCCCCCCAGTCCCACCAGGTCAGGGTGTGGCAGCTTCTTGGTGAAGATGCGCATGGAGCCCTGGAACACGTCGGTGACGATGGCTGGGGGACAAGGGGGGCTAAGTGGGGCACAGCAGCCCCCGAGGCCCCCCCAGAACCTCCCTGCACTCACTCTTCTTCTTCCTCTTGGTGCCGCCCAGCGCCGCGTGCAGCGCGTTCAGGAACCAGGACAGGAACTCCACCCCATCCCCTGCGACAGCAGAGCTGGAGCTGAGCCTGGGCTGCTCTGCCCCTGAATCCAGAGCCCCCAGACCCAGCTTCTCCTCTCAAACTGTCCCCCAGACCCAGCCCTGCACCCCGAATCCAAGGCCCCCAGGCCCAGCCCTTCCCCTCAAACCCAGCAGTGCCCCCAGCCCTGCTCCCCCAAAAGCCCACCCTGCTTGGTGATCTGGAAGTTCTTCTTGCTGCAGAGCACCACGGCCTGCAGCATCTCGTGGGGGGACACGTGTGCCTTGAAGTTCCGGGGGTTCCAGAGCTTCCTCATCAGCTCCCCGAAGCGCTGCACCAGCAGGAACATGATGTCCCCGGGCGGGCGCTGGATGCGCCGGTAGTTCTCCTCCTCCAGGAAGTAATTCCTCAGGGGGGGCACGTTGGACAGGGCCTGGGGACACAGCAGGGAGGGTCAGCCCCGGGACCCCCATGGGGGGGATCTGGGGGGCTTTGGGGCAGACCCTGCACTGCCAGGGGTGAGGGATCCCAGAATAGACAGAACAGGAAAGGATCCCGAGGTGGGTTTGATCCCTGTGGCCCCACAGAGGGGCCTGGGCAGGGTTATGGGGGGGCTTTCACCCTAAAAGGCCAGCTGCACCCCCCCAGTGTAATGCCTGTAGAGGAGAGGGTGGGATTCACCCTCAGGACCCCCAGAGTGGGATTTCAGGAGGATTTCAGAGAAGATTCAGCCCAAAATGAAGGCAGCATCCCCCCTGTGCATAGGCTGTGGGAAAAGAGCTGGGACTCACCCCGAGAGCCCCAGAGCAGGATTTTGGGAGGGTTTCAGCCCAGCCTGAACAGCCTCACAGTGCACAGCCCACCAGAGGAAAGGTGTGACTGCTCCCTGTGAGACCCACAGCGATGTTTTGGGGGCTTCACCCCAAAAGGAAGCCTTGACACCGGAGTCACCTGGAGCACAGCGTTGGCGTAGTCGTTGGCCTTGATGTTGTTGAGCCCCACGATGCCAGGCAGGTACGTGGTGCCATCGTAGGCCCGGGACAGCTTGGCCTGCTTGTCCAGGTGGGCGATGTGCTGGGCCGTGAAGGTGGGCTTCAGCACGTACTGCGGGGGAGAGAGCCCTCAGAGAGGGGACCCCAACCCCTCAGAGCTGGGGGTGAGCCCCCCAAACCCCTCAGAGCTGGGGCAGATCCCCCCAAACCCCTCAGAGCTGGGGGTGAGCCCCCCAAACCCCTCAGAGCTGGGGGTGAGCTCCCTAAACCCCTCAGAATTGGGGCAGATCCCCCCAAACCCCTCAGAATTGGGGCAGATCCCCCCCAACCCCTCAGAATTGGGGCAGATCCCCCCAACCCCTCAGCTCTGGGCAGATCCCCCCCCAACCCCTCAGAATTGGGGCAGATCCCCCCAAACCCCTCAGAATTGGGGCAGATCCCCCCCAAACCCCTCAGAATTGGGGCAGATCCCCCCCAAACCCCTCAGAATTGGGGCAGATCCCCCTGTGCCCCTCAGCTCGGGCGCAGATCCCCCAAGCCCCTCAGCTCGGGGGCAGACCCCCCAAGCCCCTCAGCTCGGGGGCAGACCCCCCAAGCCCCTCAGCTCGGGGGCAGACCCCCCAAGCCCCTCAGCTCGGGGGCAGATCCCCCCCGTGCCCCTCAGCTCGGGGGCAGACCCCCCAAGCCCCTCAGCTCGGGGCAGACCCCCCAAGCCCCTCAGCTCGGGGGCAGACCCCCCAAGCCCCTCACCGTGATGTCCTCGAGGGAGGAGTCGATGATCTCGTAGTTGTCGGGCAGGCAGTAGAACTTGAGCGTGTGCAGGTTGAGGAACACGTGGTGGCTCAGCTGCACGCTGTGGATGTAGGCGTGGGACTTCAGCCCGCGGCCTGCGGGGACAGGGCACCGGGGATGGCACCGGGCACTGCACCGGGGATGGCACCGGGCACTGCACCGGGCACGAGGCAGGGGCACAGAAAGGATCCCCCTGGCACAGAACGGGGGGCTGTGCCTGCTGCAGGCTCCCCGAGCTGCCCCAGCAGCCACCCTGCCCCTGGCTGTCCCCATGGTGTCCCTCTCCAGGTGTCCCCTTTGTACCCCTGGACAGCAGCCTGTCCCCGGCTGTCCCACATCACTCCTGGCTGTTCCCACCGTGTCCCCCATCACTCCTGGCCATCCCCTGGCTGTCCCCTGGCTGTCCCACATCACTGCTGGCTGTTCCCACCATGTCCCCCATCACTCCTGGCTGTCCCCCGGCTGTCCCCTGGCTGTCCCCATGCCCAGCAGCCCCAGAGGGGGGTCTCACCCTGGAAGTACTTCCCGCAGACGAGGCAGGCGTAGACGTTGATGTGGGACAGGGAGATGGAGCAGAGCTTCTCAAAGTCGAAGTCCAGGACGCTCCTGGGGGGGAGAGCGGTGTCACGGGGCTGGGGGCAGCAGGGGACCCCCGGGGCACCCCAAAGCACCCGGGCACCCACTTGTTGATGGTGTCCAGGTAGGGGCAGTGCCGGCTGCGCTGGTCCTCGGGGTCGAAGCGCCCATAACGCACTGGGGAGGGCGGCAGGGTGTGAGAAGGGGGCACAGGACCCCCCAGCCCCGTGTCCCCTCAGCCCCCCGGTCCCACCCGCTCCTCCCGGCACTCACCGGCGGGCTCGGGCTCAGGGTCGGAGTCTCCATCCGGCTCCCGCTCTCTCTTCACCCGCACGGGCGCGGCGGGGCCGGCAGTACCGGAGCCCCCGCAGACGCTGCTGCCGGTGCCGGTGCCCGGTTCCCGCTTGACGCGCGCGAGATCCACCGGCAGCGCCTCCGTCGCCTCCCGCCGCGCGCGCTCCCGCTCCGCGTCCCGCCGGCCTCGTGTGCGCTCTCCATCGGCGTCACGGCGGCTGCGGGAGGAGGCGCGGGCGGCGGCGGCGGCGGAGGCCCCGCGGGGCTCCCGGGGCTCCCGGGGGTCGCGGTCCCGCCGCCCGCGGCTCGACATGGCGGAGGCGCGGGTGCTGTGCGCATGCGCGGCGCGGGGTCAAACCGTCTGCGTTACCCCGCGCATGCGCGGCCGCCGCTCCGGGAAGACGCGCTAGCGCGCCTGCGCGCTGCGGCGCCCCCTGGCGGCGGCGCGCCGGGCCCGCGGGGCTCTTAAAGGCGCCGCGCCCCGGTACCGACCCCCGCCGCCGGTACCGGGATGGAGGCGGCGGCGGCCACAGCGGCGGCCCCGGGCTGGCGCTGCCGGCCGGGGGGACGGCTGGACATGAGCCACGGCTTCGTGCGGCACATCCGCCGCAACCAGCTCGCCAGGTACCGACACCGGCCCGCTCTCCCCTCCCCGGGGCCCGCGTCCCCGGTGCCCCGGGTCCCTCTCACCCGCTAACCTCGCTGTCCCGCCGGCGCGCAGGGACGCGTACGACCGCGCGGTGCGGCAGGCGCGGGGCCGAGCGCGGACGCGGCTGACACCGGGCCCGGCGCGGCCCCGGCGGCCCGACCAGCAGGTGTACCGGCCGCACCGGGGCGGCGGTGAGCGGGGACCGGGGGGACACCGGGGGGACCGGGGGGACCAGCAGGTGTACCGGCCGCACCGGGGCGGCGGTGAGCGGGGACCGGGGGGACACCGGGGGGGACACCGGGGGAGCGGGGGCGGCTGCGGAACGGGGCCGGGAGTGCGGGGGCTCGTGAGGGGCCGGGGCTGGGGGAGCCCGGGGACACCGGGGGTGGGGGGCACGGGGAGCGGGGGCGGGGATGGCCCCGGTGGCCCCGCTGAGCAGGGCCGGTGCCGCAGGCGGGCACGGCGGCGATGCCAGCGCCGGTTCCCCCCCCGAGAGCCGCGGGGCCCCCCCGGAACCGGCCCGCGGGCCGCGGCTCTTCTGCCTCGAGTACGAGGGGGACGACGGGCGGGTCACGGCCGTGATCGTGCACCAGGTGCGGGACCGGGCACCGGCCGGGGCTGCCGTGGGGGTCCCACGGGACCGGGGACATCGGGGGGGGAGGTCCGTGGGGCAGTGGGGGTGTCCATGGGGGCAGTGGGGGTGCCATGGGGCAGTGGGGTGCCATGGGGGTCCATGGGGCAGTGGGGGTGCCATGGGGGGGTTCTGTGGGGCAGTGGGGGTGCCATGGGGCAGTGTGGGGTGCCATGGGGGGTCCGTGGAGCAGTGGGGGTGCCATGGGGCAGTGGGGGTGCCATGGGGGGTCCGTGGGGCAGTGGGGGTGCCATGGGGGTGCCATGGGGCAGTGGGGGTGCCATGGGCAGTGGGGGTGCCATGGGGGTCCGTGGGGCAGTGGGGGTGCCATGGGGGGGTTCTGTGGGGTCACCCCGGGGCACGGAGCCGCGGCTGGCTCCTTGACCTGGTGACTCGGGTGACACGGTGGCACTGGCAGGGGGACAGCGCCGAGGAGGTGACCCGGCGGGTGTGTGCCCGCAGCCCCCTGGAGCCCCCCCTGCGCAGGGCCCTGTGCCAGCGCGTGCAGGACGAGCTCAGCAAGCGCCGGGGCACCGGGTGACACTGGTGTCACAGCCCAGACACTGCCACCCCCCGGGACCGCTGCTGTCCCCCCCCCCGGTGTCAATAAAGGTGCTGCGAGGCTCCGGTGTCCTTCACTGCTCGGGGAAACTGAGGCACGGGGTGGGGGGAAGTGACACAGCTCCTGGCTCCCCAGGGGTCACATTGCCACCTGTCCCCTCCAGCAGCCCAGGTGGGGTGGCCCCGTGCAGTGACACTGGCTGCCAGGGCCCTCCCAGGTGCCACCATGTCCCCTCCCGGAGCGCCCACCCCCTCCTCAGGTGCCACTGTGTCCCCAGGGTCCCCTCTGCGTCCCCTCCTGCCCCCGGCCCAGGTTGGTGGCACCTGGGGCCAAGGCCAGGTGTGCCCAGGGTGTCCCCAGGGCGGGTCCCGTGAGTTGTGGGGCGTCCCCAGGGTGGCTCGTGGGGTTTATTTGTTATTTCAGGGCCTTTTGTTGTTGTGGGGTCACCCTGGAGCTCACCCCACTGCTCTGTTCTTGGGGGGTCTTCCAAAGAGCTCTTGGAATTTATCTGTTGTAGGTCATCCCAAAACAGATCCTGGTGTTTATTGTAGGGTCATCCCAAAACAGATCCTGGTGTTTATTTATTGTAGGGTCATCCCAAACCAGATCCTGGTGTTTATTGTAGGGTCATCCCAAAACAGATCCTGGTGTTTATTTATTGTAGGGTCATCCCAAAACAGATCCTGGTGTTTATTGCAGGGTCTCCCCAAGGTCCATCCTGCTGGTTTGTTATTTTGGGGTATCTCCATGTCAGATTATGGATTCTTAGTTCTTGTAGGGTCACCCCAAAGCAGCCCCTGGTGTTTATTTATTGCAGGGTCCCCCCAGAGCAGCCCCTGGTGTTTCTCTGTTGTGGGGTCCCCCCGAGTCCATCCTGCTGGCTGGGATTGCTGCTCTCCCCACAGAGCTCCCGTGCTTGCTGTGGTGTTTGCCTCCAGTGGGGCTGGCTGGGTTTTCGCTGTCGGGTCTCTTCAGAGCAGATTTTGCAGTTTATGGGTTGTGGGGTCTCCTGGAGGATGTCCCACTGGTTTGTCAGTGTCGTTGCAGGGTGACAGTGTTGGCTGTGGTCATTGCAGGTGTCCCCAAAAGCCCTGGTGTTTATTTGTCATTTATCTGCTCCTCCTGGTCCCTCGGGCTCTGTCCTCACAGGGTCCCCGCAGTGCTGGGCGGGTGCTTGGTCCCCCCCTGCGGGGTGGGGACAGTGCTGGTGACAGTCCCGGGAGACGACCGTGCCAGGGCCAGCGCCAGTGCCAGCCCCAGGATGAAGAGGAGGAGAAGGCCGAGGCCGAGTGCCACCAGCTGCCACCGCCGGTGTCGCCTGCGCTGGCGCCGTGTCACCGTGCGCGTGGTGCGGGTGAAGGCCTCGCTCTGGGGGACAGACAGGGACAGGGGACAGTGCCACGGGCTGCACAGGGGCTGGGGGGACAGACAGGGACAGGGGACAGCGCCACGGGCTGCACAGGGGCTGGGGGGACAGACAGGGACAGGGGACAGTGCCACGGGCTGCACAGGGGCTGGGGGGACAGACAGGGGACAGTGCCACGGGCTGCACAGGGGCTGGGGGGACAGACAGGGACAGGGGACAGTGCCACGGGCTGCACAGGGGCTGGGGGGACAGACAGGGGACAGTGCCACGGGCTGCACAGGGGCTGGGGGGACAGACAGGCACAGACAGACACCCCCCAGCCCTTCTGCAACCTCAGAGCCTCTCCTCCTCAAGCTGGATGTCCCCACAGTGTCCCCAGCCCTGGCTGTCCCCACAGTGTCCCCCAGGACTCTAGGTCACCCCAGGGCTCTATGTCCCAATAATTTGTCCCTCCTGGGGCTCTCTGTGTCCCCCACAGGGCTCGGTGTCCCTGGACTGTCACCCCAGGCTGGCTGTCCTTTACACCTCCTCAGTGTCCCCTGGGCTCTGTGTCCCCAGGTCTGCATGTCACCATAGGGCCCTGCTCCCCCTCCCTGCGGTCCCTGTGTCCCCAGTGTCCCACCGTGTGTCCCCGCAGTGCCACCCCCCGTGTCCCGGGCTGTCCCCGTGTCCCACCGCCTGTCGCAGGTCCTGGGCCCGGCTCTGCAGCTGCTCCAGGTGTCCCTCCCGCTCCAGCGCCTTCGCCACGTTCTGTCGCATCAGCTCCGCCACCTCCTCGGCCTCGCGCTGGCACCGCTCCAGCCCCGCCTGGGGACACGGGGGACAGTGTGGGGACACCGTGGGGACAGGGGGGGAGCACCGGGGATGTGGGTGCTGCGGCCAAGGGGACGCGGGGACACGGGGACAGGCAGGGACACCGAGGGCATGGCACCGTGAGAAACGGGGACTGGGGAACGTGGGGACACCAAACCACGGGGACAGGCCCTGCGGGGACCGGGGACAGCGGGGACCACCCTGGGGACAAAGCCTGACCGTGGGGACACGGGCAGCGCAGGGACAGTGGCACCGCGAGGGGGGCAGGCTCGGAGCTCGGGGACAGGAAACCGTGGGGACACGGGCACGGGGCCACCGGAGGATGGGGACCGGGAGGGACACGGGCACGCACGGGGACACCGGGACACGCGGGGACACTCAGGGACACGGAAGGTCCCGCGCGGGCCACCTCCCACCGCCCCGGGGACCGCGTCCCTCCCTTGGGCAGGGAGAGCCCGGCGGCGGCCCGGGACAGGCACCGGCACCGGGGGATCCCGAGCCCGGCGGCTCCCGTGGCTCCGAGCAAAAGCGAAAGCGAAAGCGGTGCCGGCGGCGGCCGGGACTCACCATGGTCCCGGTACCGCTGGCCGGGGTCGGGCTCGGGCTCGGTGCCGGTACCGGTGCGCCCGTTCCTGTACCCGTCCCGCCTCGGGCCCCAGCGGCCGCCCCCGCCGGGAGGGACCGGGACCGCCCCCCCGCCCCCCTCGAGTGGCCACCGTCCGGGACAGCCCGGCCGCACCCCCGGACGGGGCTCCCCGGGACCCCCACTCCCCCTCCCCGTGTCCCCATGTCCCCGCAGCCCCCCTGTCCCCAGGACCCTCGGACACGTGTCCTTGGCACTGCCCTGTCCCCAGGAAAGGGCCCCACAGCCCCACTCGTGTCGGTGTCCCCAGGTCCCCGCAGATATGGGCCCACACCAGGACCCCCTGTCCGAGTCCCTGGGGACCCCCATGTCCCTGTCCCCGCCCCTCCCCGTCTTCCCCCCCCACCCCCAGCCTCTGAGGGTGGCAGTGCCACCACAGTGTCCTTTGTCCCTCGGTGCCTGGCACGGCCCCCGGCGCCCTGGCACGGCCCCCACCCCCCCCACGCACCCCCTCGTGCCAGTGTCCCCACACGTGTTCCCCTCGTGACCCCACGTGAATGTCCCCATGTCCATCTCACCATCTGTGTCCCCCACCACGTCCCCATGTGTCCCCCCATGTCCCCCTGTGTCCCCCCATGACCCCATACCCATCTCACTATCTGTGTCCCCCCATGTCCCCATGTGTCCCCCCATGTCCCCCCATGTCCCGTGTCCCCCCATGTCCCCATACCCATCTCACTATCTGTGCCCCTCCCCCCTGTGTCCCCCTGTGTCCCCCCCGTGTCCCCCACCCCACACACACACACACAAGTCCCGCTGGCTCTTCCCCTGTCTGTATTTGGGCCCTGGGGTGGCCGTGTCCCCGTGGGGACAGTGGCTCTAGGTGGGGATGGTGCCGGTGGCCAGGAGGATGATGAGGATGAGGATGATGACGCCCACGAGGCCGAGGATGATGAGCAGCTTCACGTTCTTCCACCAGTAGCGCCGGGCCATCTTCTGCGACGTGGTGCGGAAGTGCTCGGACTGCAGGGACAGTGCTCAGGGACCTGGGGACAGCCCCACACCCTGGGGACAGCCCTGACACCCCGGGGACAGCTCCGACACCCTGGGGACAGCCCTGACACCCCAGGGACAGCCCTGACACCCCGGGGACAGCCCTGACACCCCAGGGACAGCCCTGACACCCCGGGGACAGCCCTGACACCCCAGGGACAGCCCTGACACCCCGGGGACAGCCCCACACCCCGGGGACAGCACTGACACCCCGGGGACAGCCCTGACACCCTGGAGAACCCAAATGCCATGCAAGGGACACCCTTAGCCCATGGGAACACCTCTGTCACCTGTGCACCTCAACTGCCACCCCAGGGACACTGGCTGAGGTCCTGAGGACAGCCCTGCCCACCCTGGGGACAACCTGCCCACCCTGGGGACAACCTGCCCACCCTGGTGACCCCGTGCCCCCTCACGCCCCCCGTGCCCCCTCAGGCCCCCCGTGCCCCTCACCGTGGCCTCCAGGTCCTGGCTCTTGCTGTGCAGCTGCTCCAGGTTCTCTCCCCGGGCCAGGATCCTCTCCAGGTTCTGGCTCATGATGCTGGTGACCCCCTGCACCTCCTGCTGCAGCGCCCGCACGCGCCCCGAGCCCCCCGCGCCGTCTGCCACGGGGGACGCCCCCGGGACCCCCTCCTGTGACACGGGGCAGGGCTCAGGGGGCACCCCGGGACCCCGCCTGTACCTTGGACCCCCCCGCGGCACCCCATAAACACCCCACGGCTCCCTACGACACCCCATCTATGCCCGGGGCACCCCAGCACCCTTCAAACACCCCAGCCCCCCAAAGGATCCCACCAAGCCCCCCACGGGCACCCCAGCATCCCGTGGGCCCCCCATATTCGCCCCCCGAGCGCTCCCCACAGACACCCTACAGGTACCCCAAAGGTGCCCCCACGGCACCCACAGGGCACCCCAGAAACCCCAAAGAGACCCCCGAGCACCCCAGAGGCGCCCCCACCCCTTACGGACACCCCCTTGCACCCCCCGGACACCCGGGACCACCCTCGGCTGTTCCGCCACGCACACCCCGGAGCCCCCACACATCCCGGTACCCCCGCACCCCACCCGGTGCCCCTCCCGCACCCCCCTCCGGTGCCCCCCGCGCCCCCCGTTGCCCCCCGGTGCCCCGGCCCCACCATGGTCCGTCCGGCCCCGCTCGGCTCCGCTCCCGCGGCGGCTCCGGACCCGCCCCGCCCGCCCGGGGCTTCCGGGAGCGGCGGCAGCGCCGGGGGGGGCGGGCCCGGGGCGGGCCGGGGGCGCGGCGGGGTCAGGGCGGGGTCAGGGCGGGCCGGGGGTCCCGGGGGTTTGGGGCAGGCCCGGGGGTCCCGGTTCGGGTCCCGGTTCGGGTCCCGGTACGGAGGTCCCGGGGGTCCCGGGGGTGGGGCTTAACGGGAGAGAACGGGCGGGGCTTAACGGGGTGTGGTCATATTGCCCCGCCCTCCTCTCCGCTGATTGGCTGCCGCGGCCGTCACGTGCGGCGCGCGGTGGCGGAGCGGGGCCGCGGCGATGGCGGCGGCGGCGGCGGGTGCGGAGCGGGGCGGGGCGGGGCGGGGGGCGCGGGACCCCCGGGGACCCCCGGGACCCCCGAGCCCTGACCCGTGACCCCCGGCAGGCCCGGCGCGGCGGCGGCGGCCGGAGCGGGGGGAGGCGGCGGAGCCCCCCCCGAGCCCCAGCGCGTCCCCCAAGTCCCCCGGTACCGGGCCCGGGCTGGCGCGGCGGCTGCTGGGGTTCGAGCTGCGGGACCTGACGCGATGGCACCGCTTCGTGCGGCTGCTGCACCGGCCGCAGGACCCCGCCGCGCTCGGCGCTTTCCGTGCAGCCTTCGGTCAGCGGGGACGGGGCACCGGGGGTTTTCCGGGGGAACCGGGGCTGGGACGGACCGGGAGGGACCGGGAGGGACCGGGAGGGCCGGAGGTGCTTTGGAGGCACAGGGATACCGGGGGCTGGGGGGACCGAGGGGCTCTGAGGGGCACCGGGAGAGGGGGACCGCGCACGTGGGGACACCGGGGAAACATCGGGGGGACACCGGGGGACGGAGCGAGGAGGGGCTCGGGGAGACCGGGGGGCTGGGAGGGCTCGGGAGGGATGGGGGAGCTCCGGAGGGCTCCGCGGTGACTCGGGGGGCTCAGGGAGGCTGGGGCTGCGGGGGCTCGGGGAGTCCGGGGTCACCGGGACCTTGGGGGGGCTCGGGGGCCTGGGGACAGGGGCCGGGATCCGGGGGTCCCCCATCCCCGGAGACCACGGCGGTGTCCGGCCGTGACACGTCAGCACCGGAGCGAAGGTCCGGCGATGGCCCGGGCGGGCGGAGCGGTCAGTGCCCGGCCGGGCAGCGGCCGCTGTCCGAGTGCCCGCTGACCGCTGCCCCCCGTGCCCCCCGTGCCCCCCGTGCCCCCAGGGCTGCTGATGGCCCTGGACGTGCCGCAGGAGCGGGGGCTGGGCAACCTGGACCAGCGGTACCTGGACGGGCTGGAGGTGTGCCGCTTCCCCCTGCTGCCCTTCCTGGCGCCGCTGCCCCTGGACTGGATGTACCTGCTCTACACCGTCATGTTCCTGGGTACGGGGCACGGGGTGGCACTGGGGCAGGGGTGGGCATGGCACTGGGGTGGGAATGGGGATGGTACTGGGGCAAGGGTGGGCATGGCACTGGGGCAGGGATGGGGGTGGCACTGGGGTGGGAATGGGGATGGTACTGGGACAGGAATAGGGGTGACATGGGGTCAGGAATGGGGGTGGCACTGGGGCAGGAACCACAGCAGGGGCTGGCATTGGGCTAGGAATGGGCACTGGGACTGGCAGGGGAGCAGAGGGAGGCTGGGGACGGGCAGCAGGAGGGGACAGGGGACACACGGGGGGCGCTGTGCCCGCAGGAGCGCTGGGCATCATGCTGGGTTGCTGCTACCGGCTGAGCTGCGTGGCGTTCCTGTGCCCCTACTGGTACCTGCTGCTGCTGGACAAAACCTCCTGGAACAACCACTCCTACCTCTACGGGCTGCTGGGCTTCCAGCTGGCACTGCTGGGCGCTGACCGCTACGGGTGGGCACCGGGGGGCTGCGGGCACCCCCGGGCACGGGGAGCCTCTGGGGACACGGGGGATCCTGGGCTGTGGGACTCTGCCAGGCAGCAGGAGCAGCAGGGTGGTGACATGGGGTTCCCGTGGGGTGGCAGAGGTTGTGGGGTCCCCTGTGGCCTGGGGTGGCACCGGCCATGGTGTCCCCATGGTGCTGTGTCCCCAGGGGACATCCCTGTGCCGCTCTGGACCCACCTGTGGGACAGGTCCTGCTGCCAGGCCTGGCTCTCTGTCCCCAGTGTGTCCCCAGGGCTGTGGCAGTGGTGACACACTGGGGACAGTGTCCCTCCATGTCCCCCAGCTCCGTGGACGGGCTCTTCCGGCCCCAGAAGCGGAATGCCCACGTGCCTCTGTGGAACTACACCCTGCTGCGTGCCCAGGTGGGTGTCCCTGCCCCGGGACCGCCCCCGGGACCCCCCGGGACCCCCCCGGGACCCCCTGACCCTGCCCCCCCAGGTGTTCATCGTGTACTTCATCGCGGGGCTGAAGAAGCTGGACGCCGACTGGGTCGGGGGCTTCTCCATGGGGACCCTGGCCCGGCACTGGCTCTTTGCACCCTTCAGGTCAGGGCAGGGCAGGGCAGGGCAGGCAGGGCAGGGGGGCGAGGGGTGAGGATGAGGAGGGTGAAGGGGGTCGATGAGGGTGCAGCGGAATTGAGGGGTCCAAGGTGAGGATGGGGAGGGGGCACAGTGAGGAGGGTGAGGATGAAGGTGGGGCTGGGATGGGATGGGATTGGGATTGGGATGGGAAGGGTTATGGGGTTGGAGGATGAGGTTAAGGAGGTTTGATGATGATGATGGGGAAGGGAGGGGTCTGCTGGGCTGGGTTAGGGTGGGGATGGGATGAGGAGGGGTCCAGGGATGGGATAGGATGGGATGACTCGGGGGGTCCAGGGGATGGGATGGGGTTGAGGAGGAGGAGGAGGGGCAGGGCGAGGCTGAGGGCGGCGCTGGGGCGGGCCGATGCCGAGGAAGGCTCCGTGGCCAGGCTGGTGCTGTCGGAGGAGCTGACCAGCCGGCTGGTGGTGCACGGGGGGGGGCTGGTGCTCGACCTCTCCGCCGGCTTCCTGCTCTTCTTCGACGCCACGCGGCCCCTGGCCCTCGTCTTCGTCACCTACTTCCACTGCATGAACTCCCAGCTCTTCAGCATCGGTGAGGGGGGAAGAGGCACCCCCAGACCCCCCCAGTGTGCCCAGGGCACCCCAGAGCATCTCCAACCTGGACATGGCACCCCTGGGCACCCCCAACCACGCTGATCTCCCCCCTCCACAGCCCCCAACCCCCCCAGTCCTGACCAGGGGTGCCCAGACACCCCAAACACCCTGGCCCTGTGCAGGGACCCCCCAGTCCCAGACGGGGCACCCCCAGCCCCGGGTGCAGAGGGGGTCCCTAAGAGTCCTCCCCCCAGGCATGTTCTCCTACACCATGCTGGCCACCAACGGGCTCTTCTGCCGGCCCGAGTGGCCCCGGGGGCTCGTGGCCCGCTGCCCCCCCCGGCTGCAGGCCTGGCTGCCCAGCACAAAGCCCCCCCAGCCCAGCCCCGACTGCCACTACGGGGGCCGGAGGGGCCGGGGGGGCCTTCGGCCTCGCCAGCACTTGGCCGCAGCCTTCACCATCCTCTACGTGCTGGAGCAGCTCTTCCTGCCCTACTCGCACTTCATCACCCAGGTGGGCACGGGGAGGGACTGGGGAGATGCTCTGGGGACACCTGAGGAGGGCGAGGAGGAGTTTGAGATGCTTTGGGGACACCTGAGGAGGGCGAGGAGGAGTTTGGGAGGCACAGCAGGGGACTGGGGGACGTGGAGGGCATTTGGGGGGCAGTTTGGGGGATGGGGGGGCATTTGGGGTGGTAAAAGGGGAATGGGGGTAGGTTTGGGGTCCCTGTCGCCTCCCTGTCCCCTGTGCTCTGTGACCCCCCCACGTCTCCCCAGGGCTACAACAACTGGACCAACGGGCTCTACGGCTACTCGTGGGACATGATGGTGCACTCCCGCTTCCACCAGCACGTCAAGATCACCTACAGGGACGGGCTCACCGGGGAGGTGGGCTACCTCAAACCAGGGGTGAGTGGCCCCCAAAGCACCCAAACACGGGGACCTCCTCCGTGGGCCTCAGTTTCCCCTATCCCTCATTTCCTGTTTCCCTGTGCCTCAGCGTCCCCACACCCCTGCCCCTCAGTTTCCCTGTCCCTCACTGCCTCAATTTCCCCGTGGCGCTACCCAGTGCCCCAGTGTCCCCTGTCCCTCAGTGCCCCCATCCCTCAGTGTCCCCATGCCCCGGTGTCCCCGTGCCCCAGTGTCCCCATCCCTCAGTGTCCCCATGCCCCGGTGTCCCCGTGCTCGGGTGTCCCCGTGCTCCGGTGTCCCGGTGTCCCCATGCCCCGGTGTCCCCATCCCTCAGTGTCCCCGTGTCCCCGTCCCTCAGTGTCCCCATGCCCCGGTGTCCCCGTGTCCTGGTGTCCCCATGTCCCTCAGTGTCCCCGTGCCCCACTGTCCCTCAGTGCCCCCATCCTTCGGTGTCCCCGTGCCCCGGTGTCCCCGTGCCCCGGTGTCCCCATGTCCCTCACTGTCCCCGTGCCCCACTGTCCCCGTGTCCCGGTGTCCCCGTGTCCCTCAGTGTCCCCGTGCCGCAGGCGTTCACGCAGAGCCGGCGCTGGCGGGACCACGCTGACATGCTGAAGCAGTACTCGGCCTGCCTGAGCCGGCTCCTGCCGCGCTACAACGTCAGCCAGCCCCAGATCTACTTCGACGTCTGGGTGTCCATCAACGAGCGCTTCCAGCAGAGGTGGCACGCTCGGGGGACAGGGGACACGGGGACATGGGGGCCCCGCCGGTGGGGCTGGGCTGGGCGCTGTGCGTGCTGCTGCTGCTCCTTCCAGCTGGCATGAGGGAGGGGGAGGGCACAGGGACATGTGGGGGTGCCACAAGGGGGTGGCTTGTCCCCACAGCTGGTCCCCCGTGCTATGAGCAGTCACTTCCAGCAGTGGTTTGGGGGCACACGAGGGATTTGGGGGCACTGGGGTCTCAAGCCCTTGTCCCTCAGGCTTGTGGACCCCCGTGTGGACCTGGTGCGTGCCCCCTGGTCCCCGTGGACCCCCACGCCGTGGCTGCTGCCCCTGCTCGTGGATCTGTCGCCGTGGCGCCAGCGGCTGCAGGAGCTGGAGGCGCAGCTGGACGGACACACGGACACCGTGTTCATCGCAGACTTCCCGGGTACAGCCCGGGGGTCCTGGGGGGGTACAGGGGTCACGGGGCATGGAGGGGTCAGTGGGGACACAGGGGTTCAGGGGCTGGGTACAGGGCGTGGGGGAATCCTGAGGTTGAGGGGGGTTGGGGTACAGGGGGTCCCTGCAGTCACAGTGGGAGGGTGGAGTAGAGGACACGGGGGGTCCCTGAGGGCTTGGAGGGATGTGGGGGCACAGGGGGTCCCGGGGGTTTGGGGTGGGGGTACAGAGCCAGCTGTGTTCCAGGCCTGCACCTGGAGAACTTCGTGAGCGAGGACCTGGGGAACACGAGCCTGAGGGTGCTGCGGGGGCAGGTGCTGGTGGAGCTGGTGGAGCAGCAGCAGAACCACTCCCTGCAGGAGGGTCAGGGGATGCAGGTGAGGCTGGGGGCAGCAGCAGAACCACTCCCTGCAGGAGGGTCAGGGGATGCAGGTGAGGCTGGGGGTGCCCCCGGGGGGTTTGGGGGTTCCCGGGGTGCTGATGCCCTGTTCCCCCAGCTGCCGGCGGGGCAGTACCACAAGGTGCACACGGTGTCCCCCGAGCCCTCGTGCTACATGTACCTGTACGTGAACACCACGGCGCTGGAGCTGGAGCAGAACCTGACGCGGCTGCAGGAGCTGCGGGAGCGCGTGCGCAATGGCACCGGTGAGACCGGGGCGCCCAGACACCCCTGGCACCTCACAATCCTTGAGGCCTTGCTTCCTGGGACCCCGAAATCCCCATCACCTCACGCCCTGGGTAGCACTGGGGCACCCCAAAAGCTCCATCAGCGCAGCCCCTGGTGAGCAGTGGGCTGAGGGGACCACGGAAGACCCCAGACACTGTCACTGGGGTGGGGGGACAGCAGGGACCCCAAATTGCAGTCACCTCATTCTCTGGTGAGCAATGGCATGGGAGGATGACAGGGACAGCCAGGCCCTGTCACTCGGCTGGGGAGATCACGGCACCATCCCCAGTTCCCATCACCAGACCGGGGGGATCACGGGGACCTCCAGAATCCCTGGCGCCGAGCAGGGGGGATCACCGGCACCCCACAAGCCCCCCACGCCTCTGCCCCCCAGAGCAGGCCCCGCTGCCCCCCGAGCTGCGGCCCCTGCTGGGGGAGCCCCTGCCCGCGGGGGCCCCCCTGGACCCGCTGGTGTCGCTGTTCCTGCGGCGGGAGCAGCGCCAGCAGCGCAAGGAGCGCCAGGCCGGCCTGGCCCAGCGCCTGCGCCGCTTCCTCCGCAGGAAGTTCTTCCTCTTCCGCCGCAGGTCAGTCCCGCTCCCCCTGTCCCCTCGTGTCCCCTCGTCCCCCTGGTGCCCACGGCTGTCCCCGCAGTGCCCTGATGACGCTGATCGCCCTGCGGAACCTGGCGCTGGGCCGCCCGGCCCCCGAGCGCCTGGCACAGGAGGTGGCCTTTGCCAGCTGGCGCGGGGAGGAGGAGGAGGCTCGGCCCGAGACCGACGGGGGGGCCCCCAGGGGTCCCGAGCTCTGAACATCCCAAATAAATGCAGTTTTGTAAGCCAGAAATCCTCCTGTGCCTCAGTTTCCCCCGGTGCCCTAGATTCTCCCCATAACCATCCTCCCTTCCCCTCCATCCCTCAGCTCCCCAGCCACATTCCCATCCTGGCTCCTCCATCCCATCTCCCCCACACCCCAGTTCCCCCAAATCTTTCCCCCATAGCCATTGCCCCAGGGCTCATTGCTGCCTTGTACTCCACTTCCCCCACACCTTTTCTCCCTCTCTCCTCCCCCATCCCCTTTCCCTTACGCCCTAATTTCTCCTCCATCTGCAGTGCCTCAGTTCCCAAAATCCCTCAGCTGCCCCTGCAGCCGTGTCCCCCACACACTCGAGGTGGCTCTGTCTAACCCATCGCTTTTATTGAGATTCTTTTCTTTTTGAGTTCATTTTTGGATTCAGTGGATCAAAACATTCGGACGAAACCTCCCGAAAATAGTAAAACCAAGAAGAAAAAAAATATATATCCTCAAGGGCAGGAGAAAGCCCCCCCTGCCCCCCCCCAAGGCACTCTGGGGGCCGGAGCCCGGGCGGGCAGTAAACAAGCCGGCTTCTCTGTACCACACCGGCCACCAGCGCCACGCCCGGGCACCCCTGGCGCTCCAACAAACCCAATCCCGCCCCGTTTCACCCCAAATCGCGGGGGGCTGGGGGGAGGGCGGGGGGAGGGGAAGGGGGGGCTTTCAGGGATCAGGAGCTGCCGGCTGAGCGCGGGGACTTCTCTGTACTCACGCCCCCGCCTCGGCGCACAATAAATACACCAAACCTTCAAGTATCAAGCGCCAAATGCCCCCCCTTTCCCCCCAAATCCGGACAAAGTTGGGGGGTGGAGGGGTTGTGCAGTTGGGGAGTTGCTTCAGCTTTTGGATTAAAACCACAAAAAAAAAAGAAAAATAAAAGAATGTAAAATGTTTTCCTCTGGTACCGAACCCTCAGGGGGGGTTGGGGGTCGGTTTTAGCGTGTCCCCCCTGAAATGTGCATTTTTGGAACAAAAAGAGGTTAAAAATGAGGGTTAAGAACCAAACCCAGCACCAGCGAGGTCCCAGGGGGGTGGGGAGGTGGAATGGGAAGTGTCTTCCCCACCAGCAGGACTGGGGGAGCCAAAATGAGTATCCTCCCAGTGGAATGGGGACTGTGGGGGGACACACGGGGAGCCAGAACGGGGGGTTTGTGTGTCCCCCCCTGCAGCAGGATGGGGGGGACAGCAGGAGCCAAAATGGGGGGTCCCCCTGATGTAGTGGAATTTGGAGAAAAAGAGGAGTGATAAAATGGGGTATCCCCCGACAGCAGGACTGCTGGGACCCAAAACGGAGTGGCCCTTGCCAAGAGGGACTGTCGGGGCACGGGGAGGGTGAGAGAGGGCACTTGGGCCTTTTTCCCCATCTCACAGCTCGGAGTGAAGAGAGATTTGTTAAAAACCATCCAGAGGGAACTGGGGGGGCACGAGGGGGGGCTCCAGGAGAGGCACGTGGTCCCCACACAACCAAAACGATGGTGAGAGACAATGGGGGGGCCGGGGAGCCTGGGGGGGGCAGGGAGCTCTTTCCCCCAGAGCCCACGGGCTTCTCTGTAACCTACGCCCGCGGGAGTGGGGGGAAAAGCCCTAACAATGCTCTTTTCTCCTCAGTATTTTAGCTTTTTGGGCACTTCCCAAGGGAAACTGTCCCTACCAAAGTGGCCATAGGCTGCGGTCCTCTGATAGAGGGGCTTCTTCAGATCCAGATCCCTGGAATACACAATTCCCGACTCAGTGAGGCGGCCCCGGGCTCCTGCCTTCGCCCCTTCCTTCCCTGCCTGGCCGGGGGTTCCGCAGCGGCGCCTCCGCCCCCTCCCCGCCCCGCGGGGCGGTTGGAGCTTCCCCGGCCGCGCCCCCGGAGCACCGGGCAGCTCCCGCGGGAGCCGGGGAAGCTCCAAGCGCTCGGCTCCGGCGGATACTCACCCTGTCCGCGCCCCGAGCGCGCCTTCTCCGTCCGGCCGAGCGGCTCCGCGCCGGGTCCAGGCGCCAGGCGGTCCCCGGGCTGCTCCGGGAGGGACCCCCGCCCGCCCCGCCCCCCGGCACAGCCACCCGCGCCCGTTACCTGACGATGACCCCGGGGCGCAGGTCGAAGTTCTTCTTGACGATCTCCAGCAGCTCACGCTCGCTCTTCTGCGAGGTGCCGTAGTGGAAGATGGAGATGGACAAGGGGTGCGAGACCCCGATGGCGTACGACACCTGCGGGGGGAACGGGGCTGCGGGTGAGGCCGGACCCCAAGAACCTGAGGGGGCCCGGTGCCCACCTGGACCCAGCTGCACCCACCTGGACCAGAACCCTGCGGCACAGCCCGGCCTTCACCAGGGACTTGGCCACCCAGCGCGCGGCGTAGGCGGCCGAGCGATCCACCTTGGTGTAGTCCTTGCCCGAGAAGGCGCCGCCGCCGTGCGCGCCCCAGCCCCCGTACGTGTCCACGATGATCTTGCGGCCGGTGAGCCCCGCGTCACCCTGGTGGGGACAGCAGCATCACAACCCTGTCCACGCTGTCACCAGTGCCATCGCTACCAAGCTGTGACCGCTGCCATGTTACCACTGCCATTCTCACCGCCACCCAACCATTGGAACTGCCACCACTGTGCACCAGAAGCGTCACCATCACCACATCAGCGCTGCCACCAGGTTGTCACCATCCCTCAACACTGCACCACCATGCCCTCACACTGTCACCACCACAGTGCCCCGGGCTGCACCTGGGGCCCGCCGATGACGAAGCGGCCGCTGGGCTGCAGGTGGTAAATGGTGTCATCGTCCAAGTACTTGGGGGGCACCACGGCCTTGATGACCTTCTCCTTGAGAGCGTCACGCATCTCATCCAGGCACACGTCCTCGTCGTGCTGCACCGAGATCACGATGGTGTGCACTCGGATGGGGATCACAGCCCCGCGGTCCTGCATGTACTGCACCGTCACCTGCGGGGGACACCCGTCAGAGGCCAGCCAGGGGACACGGGGCTCCCGAGGGCTCTGTGGGGCCACCGGTTCCTCACCTGCGTCTTGGAGTCGGGGCGCAGCCAGGGCAGGGCTCCGCTGCGGCGCAGCTCGGCCAGCTTGGCGTTGAGCTTGTGTGCCAGGACGATGGTGAGGGGCATGCACTCCTCCGTCTCGTCCGTGGCGTAGCCAAACATCAGCCCCTAAGGCACAGGGACAAGGGGGTCACACCACGCCCAGCCCCGGTCACACCACAGGGACCCCACGGCCCCGGGGCTCACCTGGTCACCAGCACCGATGTCCTCCTCGCTGCGGTCCAGGTGCACGCCCTGGGCGATGTCCGGGGACTGCTGCTCCAGGGCCACCAGCACATTGCACGTCTTGTAGTCAAAACCTGGGGGGACAAAGGTTGCTCTGGTGAGCCAGGTGGCACCCTGTGCTGTCACTGAGGCGGTGGCAGCCCGGGACACACCTTTGGAGGAGTCGTCGTAGCCGATGTGCCGGATGGTGTCCCGGACCACCTTCTGGTAGTCCACGTTGGCCCGGGAGGTGATCTCCCCCGCCAGCAGGATCATCCCGGTTTTGGCGACTGTCTCTGTGGGGACAAGGGTGACGTCAGCACAGTGTCACCACCACGTCACCCACCGGCTGTCCGCTGGTGTCCTTACTCACCACAGGCCACCTTGGCATCAGGGTCCTGCTTGAGGTGGGCATCCAGGACAGCATCACTGATCTGGTCACAGATTTTATCTGGGGACACGGAGAGCAGGACGCGTCACGGTGGCGTGGCACAGCCCAAGCGAGCACAGCCCTTCCTTCCGGAGCCTCCAGCACAGGGATCAGAGCCCCATAATCCAGGAGCCCCCCAGGGTGCACCCAGCCCTCGCCTTGTCCCCAGTCTGGAATTCCAAGCATGTCCCAGTTAAGCTCCAGCTCCAACTAAGGCTGAGCCCTGTGGCACCACTGAGGGGATAAGACCCGTGTGCCAGCTTCCCAAATCCACAGCACGCCAGCTCCCAGCAGCTCTGCCTCCAGCCAAAGCTGCTCCCGCTGTCACACCCCACCAGACACCAGCTCCCTTCTGCTCCTGGGGTGTTTTGTGTGGGTGGAGGGTGTCCCAAGGGCCACCCGTGTTCCCAGGACTGCGGGTGTCCTTGGCAGCGACCTTCCGGGCAGGATCTGGGCGAGGACGAGGCAGCGCCCAGCTGGGTGAAGGGAGGAGGATCCCCCGGATGCTTTTTGGTGGGAAAGAGGGAGGAATCGGATCTCCCAGCCTCCTCCCTCAGGCAGTGTGGGGAGATGCCCCAGAGCAGGGAGAGGTTGTGCCATCGGGTTGGGGGTGCTCAAGCCAGAAGGAGCAGAGCTGTGGGGCCCGAGTGGGATCCGGAGCGGATGGGAACTCGGGAGCTGCTGAGCATGCTCTGGGTGCCGGACTGGCCGGAGCTGAGATGGTTGGTTCAGGGGTACTGGGTGTGCCCAGGCAGCGGGCACTGGGCGTTGGCAGCCGCCTCTGCAGATTAACGGTCGTGTGCCCCAAAACGGCGAGGGGAAAGACCGGGAGAGACCGGCAACGGTTGGTACCAGCTTGAGGGGCTCCAACCCCCGCCCCGCTGCGGCGGGAGGGCACATCCGGGGAGACCCACAGGACTTCATCCCCGGCCGGGGCACATCGGCGGCACGGTCGGAGGGCGCGGGGTGGGCTGAGGGCGACACTCCGGCCCTCCGGGGAGGGGGGGGGGGCGGTGTGTGTGTGCCGGGGTCACCGGGCCTGTCATACCGCCGGCATCCACGCGGGGACGGAGCCCACGGCGAGGGTCCCGTGGGGTGCGGGGGCACCGGGAGCTGCTTAGTCACGGCTGAGTCACGGCGGCACCGGTTCCCCCCCCGCTCCCGCCCCACCGTCACCCCCGTGTCCCGCCCCACGCGGGCCGCACGTGCGCGCCGGGCCCGCAATGCGGCGAGCGCGCGCCCGCCTCACACTGCGCGCGCGCCCGACCGCGTCACCGCCCGCCCCTTCCCCCCTCCCCACCACCCTCATTCCCCTCCATCCTTATCCTCACTTCCTTCACCTTCATCTTCATCCTCACCATCCTCCTCCTTTTCCTCTCCCCCTCCCGCCCCCGGCTGCGCCTGCGCGATGGCCGCCCCGCCCAGCCCCGCTCGGCCCGCACCTGGGTGCCCCTCGCCCACGGATTCGGAGGTGAAGAGGAAGGTGCCCTCGTCGATGAACACCTCGTGGAAACCGTTCAGTTGCCCGTTCATGGCGGCGCGATGGGCGGCGACAGGCGGAAGGGGAGAGCGGGAAAGGACTGGAGCAGCAAAGTCCACGGGGGCGGCGATAGACTGAACGCGGCCCCTACTGCACCGCCTCTAGTTATAGCCTCCTCGCCCCGCCCCGCTGCTGCTCTAGCCAATGGCGAACATCATACGAGCGACGGGGGCGAGAGGCCAGAACCACTGCAGTCGAGCAGGGGGAGAGTGTTACGTAACGCGGAGTTTGGGCTCAATCTCCGGGGTAGCCCGTAGCGCCTCACTGCCAGCTGGGCACTTACCGGAGTTAAACAGTCGGCCAGGCCGTCTCCTCTGCCCCGCACGGCGCAATGTTGCGGTCGTATACCGATGCCCCCGCCGTACTCCCCCGTGGTGTCCGCATGGTGCCTCCCGCGCGCCCCGGCAGCTTGATGCGCACGGCGGCGTACGCATGCGCCCGGAGACGGCACGGAGGGCGCATGCGCAGTGCTCGGCCCGCGGGCAGCGAGGACGGCTCCGCCCCCCCGCCGCCATCTTGCGCAGACCGGCGTCGCCATTGTGCGACCTCGGGCCCGCCGGTACCGACCCCGGCCCGGCCCGGCCCCGCCCTGGCCCCTGCCCCATGTCACAACCGGTCCCGCGGCTACCCCAGGCAGGCGCTGCGGTCCGGCGGGACGGACCTGAGCCCGGGCACGATCCTGACGGTGCCCTCGGCCGTCAGGGCCACTTGACGCCTGATGCAACCAGCGCGCGGTGTTGCCAGTGCAGGAGCAGGCCCCGCTGCGGCTCCCACCGACTCCGGGCCCGGCTCGGAGCACCCCCGTTCCCAGCTGCTACATCCGGGGCTCGGCGGGAGCTTGGGCAGGACCCATGTGACCAGGACAGAGGGACGCCCAGGACTGACGGAGCCTGGCAGTCACAGACAGACTGACATACAGACAGACAGACGGCCCGGAGGGATGGAGATGATGGCCCCACACAGCCAGACCTGTCTGACAAACACGCACACTCCCATTTGCTGCCCGCAGGCACCCCCGGCCCGGGGACAGATGAGGTGTCGGACACACAAACACTCCTGAGCTGGGCCAGGACAGACAGACACCTCCACGGCCGGACAGACAGAGCCGGCCATGTGCTCCCAGGAGGCGGGGGCTTGGGACACGCCCCACCCACCGAAGATTTGCATAGTGGGCGGTGCTTGTCCCTCTCCGGTATACCGGGGAGGGCCCGACGCCCCCTCCCAAACCCCTCTCCCCTCCCACCACTGGAGACGATGTGGATTTTTGTAAAAAATGGTTTATGGGTTCCATTTTTGTATAAAACTTGGGGGCAGCCGAGCCACTCGCCCACCCCCAGCTGCCGCCCCACAGCCCGCGGTGTGTCCTACTCAGAATCTAAACCCATCCCAATGCTTCCTCTACAGTCAATCCTCTATGCTCTTCCCTTCAACTATTCCTTAAAAAAAATCCCTCGTATCCCCGAGATGTTCCTGTGCCCAGGTACAGTACGATGACGGGGGGATCCGGTGCTGCACTCCCTCTACGCCGTTTTCTGCTGTCCCTTCTTTCCAATCAGAGACTTGTGGATGTGGGGAATGACACCTGCAGAGAGAGGGGGAGAAATCCTGTGAAGCCACTGCAGAATTCCCAAGAAAACCCTCCCTTCCCCCTTTTGTCAATGGCAGGCAGATCCCCCTCAGTGAGGATCGAGGGAAGCAGCGAGCCCAGGTGCTTATGCCAAATTCCTGCCTGGCTTCCCACATGCCCTCCTTGCCCCGGTGCCCAGCCCAGGAGGGAGGCGCCCACCTCCTCCAGCGATGGTGGCTTTGATCAGCGAGTCCAGCTCCTCGTCGCCGCGGATGGCCAGCTGCAGGTGCCGGGGCGTGATCCGCTTCACCTTGAGATCCTTGGACGCGTTCCCGGCCAGCTCCAGCACCTGCGGGAGGGCAGGAGGAGCTGGGAGCGCCCAGGGCGGGCAGGGCAGGGGGCTGCACAGGGACGGGGCCCTACCTCAGCGGTCAGGTACTCGAGGATGGCCGCGCTGTACACGGCTGCCGTGGCTCCCACGCGCCCGTGGCTGGTGGTCCGAGTCTTCAGGTGCCTGTGGATGCGGCCCACTGGGAACTGGGGGGCAATTAGCAACCTCGTTAACACCCACAGCCCCCGCCATGTGCATATTTACAGCCTGCACTGCTGCTCTGGGCTGCAACTCTCCAAACAGATCACTACCCAATTTATTGATTACTAATTAATAGTTAATATTAACACGTTATAACAATACGTTCTATTGTCATGACATATATTGTGTATCACAAAAATATAAATTAGTAAAATGTAGTTGTATCTTATATAGCGTAAAATAATTGTATTTAAATCATAATAATTAGTTTAAATATAATAAGGTATATGATAAAATACTATGATAAAATATATGATATGTATTATAAAATATTATAATATCTCTCCCAATTAATCCTGCCAGCCCCTCTGTCCCAGCTGACAGCAAACCCCCCATGACTCCATCCCCCCCAGTGCCAAAGCACGCCGTGCTGACCCCCAAGCCCCCTGCCATACCTGCAGCCCGGCCCTCTGGGAGCGCGACACGGCCTTGGCCTTGGCCTTGCCGCTGTCCTTGCCCGCCTTGCCGCCAGCCTGGGGGAGAAAGGGGCCCGTTAATTAATCTAATCACTCCCTGAATCCAAACAATCTCGTTAATTCTAAGCCAGAGGGACCTGCTGCAGGATAAGCTGGCAGCTCCCTGGCAACTCAGGGCCTCTCAAACCACGTGGATTCAAGGGGATAAACAAGGGAGGTTTTCAGGGTGCAGCAGCTGCTCCCTCACCCAGGGGTCTCATCCTGCTGCCACTACTCCCAGTATTTTCCAGAAAACGCCAAATGGGGGAGAAACAGCCCAAAATCCCATTGTTGAGATTTTTTTTTCCAGCAGCTGTGAGCCCAGTTTGTTTTCAGATTCGATTTCTCCACACACTGACACTGGGCAGAGCACTGTTCTGGCACATGGGAATGGGAATCCTGTGGGATCCAGGGGTAATTCCCCCTGGGAAATCACCAGGAGCCCCAGAAATGGGGGATTTAATGAAAACCACGTTGGAAGGGGTGGAAATGCCAAAGCCAAGAGTTTGGGAGTTGCTGAGTAACAAGGAAGAGAGAACACGGGCTCTCCCATCCGCTGTCAGGAAATCCACGGATTCCAGGGATGTGGGAAGACCCTGTGACGTCATTAATCACTAATGAGAGCTGTTCCTAATGAAGGAGAGAGCCCTGGGTGACGCAGGAAAGCAGAGGGAGCTGCACCCTGCCCGTGGGAAAGACGTCAGCAACCCAAAATCTGCTCCAGGTAAAAAAAACAGGGATAAGAATCCCCAAAAACAAGTTTTCCAGCCCACAGAAAGACAAAGGAGCTTGTAAACACCGTGGATATTCACAATCCCTGTTTTTCTAGAATATATTGATCCCACAGTCCCCATCCCCTCTAAAAAGGAGGAATTTTGGCTTATGGAGAGGGAGCTGAAAGGATTCAGACACTCCAGGAGAGCACGTGGAGCACGTTAATCCTTAAAACAAGATGCTGGTTAACCTGGGCATGTCCAAGATCTGGGTCCCATCCCTGCCAGGTGGGAGTTAACACAAGGTTCAGTTCAAACATTGGAAAAAAAATTAGTCACAAGGGGGCATTAATTAATCCCGAAGTGATTAAAGCAAGCAGAGGGTGCCGGGTGAGGCCCTGGGGGACCCAGCAAATCCCCTCTGTAGGCGTTGCTTTCATCAGGAGAAAACATTGCTGAACCCAAGGAGGGCGTTTTGGGGGTGGATTCGAGGGGTGGAAAGGGAGATTCATGGGAAAGGAAGGGGGAGGCAAGGGGGATTTGTGGATATTTCCTTGCCCTAGGAATAACAAGCAGCATTGGGAAAAGCACTGGCTGTTCCCACTGCGGGCTTTTATCAGCCAGCTGTGAACTCTCCCACTGCCCCAGCAGGTTTTCCAGCTCCGAGCTGCCTGCCTGAGACATCTTCACGGGGGGGCTGACTATGAAGAGCAGGAAAGGTCTGGCTGTGGAAATCCCGAGGTCTGTCCCGATGGGAAGTTCCCCCAGCCCAGGTGCCTCCGGCTCCTTATGGGAGATCATCCCACTGGTGCTGGGAGTGCGGGCTCCTGGACTCCGCCCTCCCGAGGGGGCAATCCCCAGGAATTCTCTGCTCACCCTCCGGGTTGGGACAATCCCTGTGGCATCTCCATCCCTCCTCTCCACCACAGCCCCTCACTGGGAGCACATTCCCGTGCTAAATCCTCCCTGGCTCTGACCCGCTGGCTTCTTCACGGCAGGCAAACTTTTTTTTTTCTTTTCTTATTGCTTCAAACAGGATAAAACCCCTGCAAGCAGCAACTTCTTATCTCGTGCCGCACATTCCCAGACGTCCCCGAGCCCAAGTTCTTGGCGGCAGCAGGAGTTGCATAACCCAGCGGTGTTTCCATTACCGCGGAGGGACCGGGGCCCTCACCGCCGGCTCCGGACCCCCGCACTGAACCCCCCGAGCCCACCTGCGGATCCCCAGAACACCCCCAAGCCCCCTGCGGACCCACAGAGCCTCTCCCGTGGATCTTCGGAGAACGACAGAACCCCCGCGGCTGCACAGAACCGCCCGAACCCCCTACAAGCCCACAGAACCGGCCTACGGACCCAGGGAACGCTCCCGCGGAGCCGCGGAACCCCCTCAGCGATCCTGCCGATCCACGAAACCCTGTAACCCACATCGCCCTGCTCGCCTTCGCTGACAGCTCTAGAGCCGGCCGGCCCCATTCCCCCCAGGGGCCCACAGGAACGGGGCACCGGGCAGAACGGGGGCACCGGGCAGAACGAGGCCCCCGTTTCTCCCCCCCGGACCGGGCCGTTTCCCCGGGAAGCGGGCTGAGATGTATCCGCGTAACCCGGAGGAGGCGCCGGGCAGTTGACAGAGCCAGCTCGGGCCCCTCGATCGACGTTTCCCCCACGACAGCCGCTTCCTCCCGTCCAACCGACCCGCAACCGGCACAAACCGCGGCCGAGGAGACACCGGCCGACACCGCACTGCTCTGACAGCGCGGGACGGCACCGGCGGGGCCGGGCTTGGAGGGCAGGACAAACGCCCTGCCCGGGAACCAGGCGACAGCGGGCACGGAGCACCGGGGGAGCGCCGGGCCGGACCCAAGGTCACGGACCGGGGCCCGGCCCCCTCCCCCCGTCCGGCCTGCGCTGACAGCGGCGCCCATTGGCGGCCCCACGGGGCCCGGCTCTGCCCGGCCGCGCTGTCCTGGCCAGCCCCCCGAGTCCCGAGCCGCACTGCTGCCCCTGCCCTCACCATGGTACCGCCGCCGCCGTCCGAACCCCAAAGCCACCGCCGCGCCCGACCCGCCTCAGGAGCCGCCAGACAATGACCCGCCCGGGCGGGGGCGACGGGCCGCGCCGCGTCCCCACCAATCACCGCCTCCCATACTAGTTTGAACATCCCGCGGTGCCCAATGGGCGAGCCGCTTCTTTTCCCGTCCATCATTGGCTCCGCCCCGCGGCTCGTTTAACGGCTGTGTTGCCTTTGCACACGGCACACAGCGGGGTGAGGGCGGGACGCGCTTGCGTCGGTGATGTCACCGCCCGGCGAATAGCAATAACGAGCGCCGCCATGGGAGGCGGGGTTATAATGATAAACAGCTGACTGAGCCAATCAAAAGGGGGTACTGTTTCCCGCCCATTCCATGGCTCCGCCCCGGGTCGTGTTTGTGTGAGGGAGCCGGGAAGGGGGGGGGCGGACTGTGAAGGGAGCGCCGGGGTCTGGAGGCTCCAGGGGCTTGGTGGCCCTCCGGTGCTTGGGGCTGAGGGAGGACAGCCAGGCCTCCGGTGCCTCTGACCCTCCGTGTGTGTCTCTGGGGCACTACACAGATAGCCCGGCGCTGCCCCGTAGGATGAGTGAGGAGGGCAGCGGTCGTGAGGTAACACGGACCCCTCCGCCCCCGGGCCGGACTGGGGGCTGGGGCGGACCCTGAGAGGCCGGAGGGTCTGCCGGTGGTGACAGCAGCGGTCAAGTGTGGCCAAAAAGCCCAAAGATTCACAACACTGTTGCGGGGAAGAGGGCCCCTTTTCCGAGCAAACATGTCACAGCGAATAAAAGCTCAGTTCCTCATGACGAGCCCCGTTCAGTGCCAAATGTAACCTGACTGTGGGGCGAGCTGAGCTCGTAAATGGAACCGGGGATTCGCCACCGAGGGGCGGTGACAGGGAGTGGCTCGGAGCTGGTGGGCCCCGCACAGTGCAGCCCTCCCCGAGCTGGGGCCGGAGCCCTCGGCCCGGCTGCCCCAGGCGCGGCCGCTGTCCCCACGGCCATGCGGTGTCCTGCCGGCCGGGCCTCAGCTTCCCTCCAGCAGCGGGGGGGGCGGAGGGCCCTGCACTGTGCCCGCTCCTCGCCGCACTGCCCGGGGGCTGCGGGCGGCCCCGCCCTGCTCCGGCCCGGGGAAGGCGGCACCTGTTCCTGGTCCCCCGGCTGTCCGGGGCTCGCTGCCAGTTTCCCTGCACGGGGCAGCGGCGAGGAGGCCCGTGCGGCCCGCGCCCTCGCTGCAGCTGCCGGGGGGCTCAGGGCGATCCCAGTCCCCCTCCCTGCCCCGGCTGCACCGTGGCCGAGGCACGGGCTGGGAGGAGCAGAAGGGCAAGGAGGAAGAGGAGGATGACGAAGGCCCTCCCCGGGGTGCCTGCCCTGCTCCGTCAGTTTTCCCCCGGCACCGGGCAGGGGGGCACCGCGCATCCCCCGGCCCTCGCTGCAGCTGCCGGGGAGGCTCAGGGTGCGCCCACCCCTCATGCCGCAGCTGCTGCCGGCACCCCGGGAGTGCCGCACCTGCCCCGGGCAGCAACTGCCGCGGGCTGCGCCCCCCCGGGCTCCATCCAGGGCCCTCCCGGGGCCCCTCCAGCTGTCCCCAGCTCCGCCGACCCCCGGGGCCAGCCGGGGGGGCCGGAGCAGCTGCGGGGTGCGATGGGGCCGGGGATGGGGCCGGAGGAGCCGCTCCCCCGGCCCCGGGGAAATGCGGGACGCGGGCTCGGCACGGGGAGGAGCCGCGGGGCGGTCGGGGGTCGCAGCGGGCCCCGGTGGCGGTGACAGTGATGGCGGTGACGGCGGCTCATGCGCAGGCGGTCCCCGCGTGTCCTCAGATGAGCCCGAGCCCGCAGGGAGCCGCAGCGCGGGGGGCGGGGGCTGCGGCACGGCCGGTGGGGACACGGCACGGGCACAGCGGGGACACGGCACACCGCCCTGGGCACGGCACCATGCCTCTGCACACGCCTGCACGCGTGACGCAGCCGTGCGATGGCACACGCACCTAACACACAGCACGCAGTCGTGTGCAACGCTTTCACATCTGCGCACACACACCTGCGCATGCACCTGCCTGAGCCACGGCACACACACCACACACGGGCCACGCCAAACCCTGCCAGCCTTACACCCGCACGCAGCAGGCAGCCATGTGTTGGCACACACGCCTTACACACACTTTACACACACACACACACACACACACACACACCCACAGCAGGCAGCCATGTGGTGGCACAATGCCGTATACTCACTTTACACACACCTTACACACGGAGCCGTGTGGTGGCACGCACACCTCACACACACCCACACACAGGTTTTGCTGTGCACACACAGCCTGAGCTGTGACACACCATGCCTACGCCATGCCAAACCTCCTCCCTCCCTCCCACCGTGCTGGTACCTCACACCCCCAGCTCCCCTGAGTCAGGCGATCCCCTCAGGACACCCCACGTTCCGTTTGCACCTTCAGGACATCCTGCATGTGCCTGTAATGCTGCAGGGTGACCACCCCACCCCTCACCACAACGGTGGCACCAGCTCCACCCTGCAGGGCCCCCCACGGCACCCCCAAGGAACAAGTCAGGCCCAGGCTGGTTTTCATTCACTTTTCCGCATACTTTATTTGTTACAAACATACAATTCTTTAAATATAGACTGTAAAACTCCATTTGCAAAAATCTGCTACGTCAGGAGTGCTCGGAGCAGGAGGAGTTCGTCGCGTCGGCCTCGTCTGCGCTAGTGGTAACACCCAGGACCTGCCTCCGGCCCCTGGAGCCGCCCCGCCGGCCGCAGGGAAGGGACACGGGGGCCCCGGCCCCCCCGGCCGCCTAAAGTGCAGGTTTGCTTTAGTTTTTGTTTTTCTTTCATTAAAAAAATAACAGGAATAAAACTTTCTTTTTTTTTCTCTTTTCGGCAAAGGGACGTCATGGCGAGCGCTCGGGGAGGGAGGCGGCGCTCCCGGGATCTGCTGCTCCAAGGAGGATCCGGTGCTCGGAGGAGGATCCAACATTCAAAGGATCCAGTTCTCAGAGGATCCAACTCTCCGAGGAGGATCTGCTGCTTGAGAAGAACCCAGCTCGAAGAGGAGGGTCTAGTGTTTGGAGGATCCAGCTCTCAGAGGATCCAGCTCTTGGAGGATCCAACTTGGAGGAGGATCTGGCTCCTGGAGGAGGATCTAGCACTCAGAGAAGCATCTGGTGCTCAGAGGATCCAGCTCTTGGAGGATCCAGTTCTTGAAGGATCCAGCTCTCGAAGGAGAATCGGGCACTCAGAGGATGCAATTCTTGGAGGACCCAGCTGTCAGCGAACCCAACTCTGGGAGCACCTGGCTCTCGGAGGAGGATCCAGTGCTCTCCCCACCGACGCTGTCCCAGCCCCGTGGCTGGGCTGCCCTGTTTGGAGCTGCTCTCAGCCGCTGCTCTGAGGCCAGAGCCCCGGGGTGGGATGGGGCTCCGGGCCGTGCCGTGCTCCTCCCCGGCCGTCCCGCCCGGATCTGGCTGCTCCCGCCAACGCCCAGCCCCGGCTCCGCGTGGCTTGGCCCCGGCGCCGCTGGCTCTACCGGCTCCGCGAGGATGAGGAGGCGATGGCCTCGCCCTGCAGGAACATCTGGGAGCATCCACGGAGCCCACGGGATTTCCCACTAGGAATACCTGCTGAGCTCCATGGTGCACCACCCTGCATACCCCCAGTGCTCCCTCAGCTGCTCTTTTAAAATATTTTCCAGTTTTTTTGCAATTTTTTTCCACATTTTGCTTTTTTTACGAGGCCAGTGAGGGGTTGGGTTGGTTTTGTCACCAACATGAGGAGCCGCCACTGGCACAGCTCCCCAGACCATCCCCCACTGCCCCCAAATCACCTGGAAACGAGGCAGGAGAATCCGAATTTTCTTCTGAATTTTTTAGGGCAAAAAGAACTGAAGCTGTTTGAACTTGCCCTGGAAGCACCACCCGCTCCAGACCCAGCCATTTGGGGTAATTTCCAGTGGGTTTTGGGGCACTGTACAAGACTTCCAACATTCTGTCTGTACAGCCATCATCGCGTTCTCCATCAGCCCCTCTGGGGCAGCAAAGCTGGAAGTACCAGGAATTTGGGATATTTTTCCCCCTATTTGTGGTTTAAAAATAAAAAAAATAAAAAAAAAAAAAAAAGCAATTTGCCCATTTTCTACAGAATTCAACCCAAAACCCAAGCGAATCTGAGCTATGTACACACAGCCATGTCTATACACACAGAGATGGGAAGGGGGTTCCGGGGAGATGCCGGCGTTGTCCCGCTTTCCTGGGAAACACCAACGCCTCCTGGGGGGCTCCAAGAGAAAAACCCCCAAAACTGCCCCCCAAGATCCCCTCTCCCATGGCCGCTCCCCTCGCTCCAGCTGGCACCTCAAATCCCCTTTTTTCCCTATTTTATCTCATTTTGGCTGTTTTTTCCGCTGTCATCCTCCGACGTGCTTTGCTCTTCCCACCCAAATGGAGCTGTGGGAGGTTGTGTACATGGATCCAGCGCTGCTCTGGCCAGGAAAGGCTCCCTGGGCCAACGCCGGGAGCTGCTTTTTTGGGTTTATTACTGGATTTTGGTGGTTTTGCCTTTTTTTTCTTTCCTCTTCCATGTATTTCTAGCCAGCTCCCCAGAGCTGGGCCGGGCCGGCAGCGATTCCGCCGCTCTCCCAGAGTAGAAATAAGGCTAAATCACCGCAATTCAGCCAAAAGAAAGAAACCCAAAGGAATATATATATATTTTTATATATATATATATATATATATATATCTCTCATCCTCTTCAAAAATAAAAGGAGAGGTCCCGCGGCTGGACGCCGGTGAGTCCCGCGGAGCTGGGAGCGTTTCCCCCCAAATCCGTCGTCGCCATCGTGGTTTATGGATTTTCTCCGTGGCAAAGAACACAGGACCAGGAGGATGGGTGGATACAGCAGGAATTCACCGGAAAGAGCTGCCTGAGGGTACAAAATACAGTACAGGACACATCGGCCATCGAGGAAGGACTATTGCTCCCGAGTGAGTGAGTGAGGGATCCGGGTCCTTTGCGACGGAGAAGGCTTAAAAACCGGATAAACGGAAGAAATTCGCTTTAAAAATCCCTTTAAAAAGAGCGACGGCAGCGGGAGCGGCGGGAGCAGCGGGATGGGGCCGGGGGCCGGCCAGACGGACGGATGGACAGCGGCGTGGGGGTCCCCCAGGGGTCTGCGGCTGTTCCTCGCTTCCCAATAAATATGGAGAGAGGGAGATGCCGGATCCGTGGTAATAAATTAAGGAGGCAGCTGACTGGGCTCCCAAAAATGGATTAAAAGGAAAAAAAAAAAGAAAAGTCCTAGAAGTGGTGAAACCGTTGGAGAAGAAGAGGCAAAACTTTGGAATGAGAGCGATGGAGTTCAGAGTTATGGGAAAACGGGGTGAAAAACCGGAATTCTGTACAGGGCAGGACTGAGCCGAGGGAGTGAAAAAGAATTAAAAAAAAAAAAGACTATTTGAAGAGTGGAAAAATGTGTTTAATAGGAGGTGGCTGGAGGGACCAGGCGGCGCCAGGGCCGGGCCCAGGGGGGCAAAAAAAGACAAAAGGAGGCAAAAAATAACAATAAACCTCCAAAATCCACCCCCAAGGTGCCGGGCCGGGCGTGGCCACGGATTTGGGGCCGGAAAATCCAATTTGGGTGAAGCCAAGGGGCGGATTCCGGCGGGTCCTGGTGAAACGGGGCCGGAGGCGCCTTATTTGGAGAGAAGGGGAAGATGGTTCGCCCCGTCGAGTTTTTCCTTGTGCTTTGTGCCGGCGCCTCCCCCTTCCCGGCGGGAAACGGGGAGGGGGGGAAAAACGGTCAGAAATCGGCAAAACCGAGGAAATCTTCCCTAATTGTCAGGGAGCCGCCACCTCGGGGCGGGTTCCAGTTCAGGCGCCTGGAGTTTGCATCCCGAAAAAAAAAACCAAAAAACCAACCATAAAACCAAAAAGAACCCCCCCCCATTAAAAAAAAAAAAAAAAAACAACAAAAAAACGTGGAAAGAGGAGGAAAGGGAAAAAAAAAATAAGGAAAATGAAGGGAAAATCACAAGCCGAGGGAACGGCCGTTGGTCCAAGGTGCCTCCGCTGCGCCCCCCCCGCCCCCGGCGCTGCCGCCGCCGCTCGGCTCCGGGGCCCTCGCGTGCTGGTTTTGATGGGGGGGGCACCGGGAGGGGAGGGGCTGCAGGTGACCCCCGTCCCCCCCCAAAAGCAGCGAGTCCTAGGGTCCGGGGGTCCCATGGTGGGAGCCGGGGAGGGGGCGGGGGGGCCGCGGGCAGCGGCACGGTCGGGCCGGTTTCTCTCTCTCCGGTGGCGGCAGGAGGGGGGGCTCGGGGGCTCGGGGACCCCCGCGACCCACCGCTGCTGGGGGGGGACTCGGGGACCCCTTCGTCCCGTTGCTGGGAGCAGGGACCCGGGGGAGTTTGGGGACCCCTTCACCCCGTCGCTGGGAGGGGGAAGGGGGGCTCAGGGACCCCTCTGCCCCGTCGCTGGGAGGGGGGATTGGGGATCCGTTCGCCCCGGGGCTCGGGGGGGGTGGTGGGGGGCCGGCGTCGGGGTCGAGGGCTGGGGGGATCGGCTCAGTCGTCGTCCACGTCGTCGCCGTCGGAGTCGTCACCGGCGCCGCTGCCGCTGCCGGGTCCCGGCGGGCCGGCGCGCCGGTCGTAGAGCTTGTCCCGCTGGCGCTCCTGGATGTCGCGCATCTCCTCGGCGTAGCGGCAGAAGGCGCCGCCGAACTTGGCCCAGGCCTTGTAGGGGACGGTGATGGCGTTGCGGTAGGACGGCTTCACCTCGCTGACCCGCAGGAACACTCCGTACTTGTTGCAGCCCACGTCGAAGAAGAAGCGCTTGGAGTCCACGGTGATGGACGTGCCCTCCGGCAGCTCCCCGTAGAGCCCCCCGCCGCCGGGGCCGCCGCCGCCGGGGCCGCCCAGCTCGTCCTCCTCGCCGCCGTAGTCGTCGATGAGCTTGGCCAGGGCGTCGCGGAACTCGATGAGGCCCTGGGCGGGCAGCGCGATGGTCTGGCCGCTCTGCAGCCCGGGGGGGCCTCCCGCGAACCCCCCCGGGCCGCCGGGGCCGCGGTTCACGGTCTGGCGGATGCGCAGGAAGCGCCCGCGCTGGTTCTCCTTCAGGTCCAGGTAGTACTTGCGGTTCTCCCGCACCAGGAACTCGCTCTTGAGGGCGCGGCGGGGCCCGGCGCCGTCCTCGCCCGGCGGCCCCGCGGCCTGGGCCAGCTGCTCGGGGCTGGACGGGCCCAGCTGCGCGTAGTGCTCGATGAAGTCGCCCAGATAGTCGCGGAACTCGGCGGCCACGGCCATGGAGAGCGTGAGGCGGCTCTTGGAGCCGCCCGCGCCCACCTCGGCGATCTTGAGGAAGCGGCCCTTGGCGTTCTGCTTCACGTCCAGGTAGAAGCGCTTGTTCTGGATGTCCAGCCGCTTGGACGCCAGCTCCTGCGTCTCCTGCTCGGGGCCGGCCGCGCCGCTGCCGCCGGGCCCCGCGGCCGGGCCGGCCCCCCCTGCCCCGCCGCGGGCGGTCCCGAACCCGCCGCCGCCGCCGCGCTCGCTGCCGCTGTCCCCGTCCGCCATCTTGTCCGCCCGCCCCGCGCGCCGCCCGCTTCCGGCCCCGCTGCGACACCGCTGACGTCACCGCCGCACAGCCGCCGTCACGTGCGCTGGAGGCCCCGCCCGCCGCGTCCCCGCGCGCCCCCGGCGAAGCTCCGCCCCCTCTAGGCCCCGCCCCGAAACCCCCTCCCCTCCAATTCCATCGCTCCGAGTCCTGCCCCCAGCTGTCAGTTACAAGAGCCACGCCTCCCATTGGTCGCTGTGCCCGGGCCCCGCCCCGCAGCCCCCACCCCTCCATTGAGCGCAGCGCTCTGCTGCCCGGCTGTCAGTCACGGCCACCGCTGGCTCCTATTGGTCAGTGCGGCCCGTGGCCCCGCCCCCACGGGCTGTCAGTCATCAACGCTAGCCACTTCAATTGGTTCCTGAAGCCACGCCTCCAGCCCCTCCCTTCATTGAGCACAGATTCCCGCCTCCCCTGCTGTCAGTCACAGCCTCCCGCAGTCCCCATTGGCCCATGGTGTCCAAAGTCCCACCCCCAGCTGTCTCTCACCGTTACCACAGCTCCCATTGGCCAGTGAGGCTCTCAGCTCCGCCCCGGGATGCATGATGTCATGGCCAGTCAGCATGACATCATCAATGCCATCATGGCTGGTCAGTGGCACTGGGGCCACACTTTGGATGGGCAAACTCCAACCTCTGCCCCGAGCCGAGCGTGGAGGGCAGAACCTGCCAGAACCCGCCAGAACCCGCCAGAACCCACCAGAACCCATCCTGCCCCAGGTCAGGATGCGCTGCCCAAGGGGAGTCCACAAGTCCAGTCCGTGGCCACCCCTAAGGGACACCCTGGGACCACACAGGGTCTCTGGGGATTGCCTGGGAACCTCTGGGGACCTCCTGAGGCCACCTGGGGTCATTTAGGAATCTCGCAGCCCCTGGTGGGTTGTGCCAAGTCCCCCCAGGAAGATGCAGCCCCCAGTGCCCAGCAGGATGGGTGCCCTGGGACCCTCCCAGCCCTCAGGGATGACACCCGTGGGACAGGCCAGCACACATCTGAGGGGACAAACGGCCCCCGGGGGCACTGGGGGGTCCCCTGTGTGTCCAGGGAGGGGGCTGTGATCTGTGCAGGGACTGTGGGACACCCAGGAGGGTGTGGGACCCACCCAGCCCCCCTCAGTGCTCAGGGGCTCCTTTGGGAGCCCAAAGGGGACAAAGCCACCATGGGACCCACTCGGTGTCCCCCCCCCGTCCCAGAGCAGAGGGACAATGAGACGGGGTCCCCCCACCCCAAAACACTGTCCCCAGGCCACGGTGTCCCCCTCAGACCCCCCTGTCCCCTCCCCACCCACGGTGACATCCCCACAGCCCGACCCCCCAGCACAGACAGAGCCAGGCTCTCCACACAACCTCTTTATGGGGGGATCCAGGGGGGCAACAGAGCCCAGGGAGGGCAGGGAGGGGTCCCCCAGCCCCTCAGTGGGGCAGCTCGTGGGGGATCAGTTTGGGGGTGGGGGTCCCCCAGCCCCTCAGTGGGGCAGCTCGTGGGGGATCAGTTTGTAGTGGGCGCCGCAGGAGGGGCAGCGCTGGGCCTCGCCCTTGTGCAGCCAGAACCAAACCACGTAGCTGTTGTCCTCTTCACCTGGAGGGACAGAGCGACAGCGTGGGATGGGGACAGAGGGACAGGGACAGACAGACACGGGCAGCATGGGATGGGGACAGTGTGGGACAGAGCACAAGGACAGAAGGGGATGGACAAATGGACAAGGGATAGGAATGGACACACGAACACCGTGGGCAGGCACGGGTGGGAGGATGGACATACAGACACAGGGATAGTCAGTCACACGGGGGGCAGGACAGACACACGGACGGGCTGGGGGCACTCACAGACGCAGCCCACGATGCGCTTGCTGGACACGGAGGGCACGAGGTTGGGATCCTCCCTGGTGCCCGCGTAGCGCTTGGGCCGGAACATGCTGTACGGGTCCTGCGGGCAGGGGAGGGCACCCCAGGCTGTGAGACCCCCAGAACCCCCCCAGAACCCCCCCGAGGGCAGCCTGGCCCCGGGAACCCCAAACCGACCACCCCAAGACGCCCTGTGCCTGAGACTCCCCAGATGTGGGACCCCAGACCCTGCAGCCCTCCAAGGGCACCAAAACTGGAACATCCCCCCGAGATGACCCCGCCACCACCCGAGCACCCCCAAACCCCCCGGGACCCCCAGATCTCCTCACTCGCGACCCCTCTGACCCCACCCCTGCCAAGGGCACCGGAACCCTGAAATAACCCGAGTTTCTCGCCACCCCCAGAACACCGACCCGCCAATCTCTGCCCCAAGCCCAGCCGAACCCCGAAATCGCCCCGAAGCCCCCCGGCATCCCTTGAGCCACCCCCACCCTCCGGCTGACCCCGACCCCAGCCCCACCGCGGGCTCCCCCGCACTCACCAGGCCCTTGTTCATGGCCTCCATCACCTTCCGCTCCATCCCGGTCGCCTGCTCCTCATCGCTGGCCAGGTTCCCTGCGGGGCGCCGTCACACCGGGGCTGCACACACCCCGCCCCGCTCCGCCCCGCTCCACCCCGCTCCTCCCCGCTGTCCCCCCCGCTCCCCCGTCCCCGCTCACCGGGCACGCCGAGGTGGCGGGCGGGCGCGGCGCGGGCAGAGGCCGCGGGCAGGAGCCGCAGGGCCGCGCTCACCCGCAGTAACCTTGAGGCCATGGCGGCGAGACTGGCGGCACTTCCGGCACGGGCGGAAGCGGAAGTGACGTTAGGCGGGACGGCGGGAGCGCCAGATGCAGTGGCGCGCCGGCACCGGAGCCACGCCCACAACCATCGAGACCCGCCCCCCTGTGTGAGACCCCGCCCCCGTGTTGGCCGCGCCCCGCAGTGGCCACGCCCCTGTGCGGGCCCGGTGGTCCCGGTGGGCGGGGCTGAGATTTTGGGTGGGAGATGAGACCCCCGAGGGGACAGGGACAGCCCTGGGGGACAGGGACACTGTGGGGGACAGGGACACTGTTGGGGGACAGGGACACTGTGGGGACAGGGACAGCCCTGGGGACAGGGACACTGTGGGGACAGGAACAGCACTGGGAACAGGGACAGCCCTGGGGGACAGGGACACTCTGGGGACAGGGATACCCCTGGGAACAGGGACACTCTGGGGACAGGGACAGCCCTGGGGACAGGGACAGCCCTGGGGGACAGGGACAGCCCTGGGGACAGGGACACTGTGGGGACAGGGACAGCCCTGGGAACAGGGACAGCCCTGGGGGACAGGGACACTCTGGGGACAGGGACACTGTGGGGGACAGGGCCGATGTCCCCAGGGCTGCGGGACCCCCAGCGAGGGGCGCGGGGCCAGCCCCGCCGCCCTGCGTGCCTCAGTTTCCCCTCCCCTCGCTGCTTACTCATCGCCATCGATCCCATCGATCCCCCGGGGCCGGGGGGGCACCAAGGCACCTTTTCTGCCCCCACTTTCGAGGCTCGCTCCGGCGGGACCCTCCCGGGGTGACCCCAACACCCGGCGGTGCTGCGGGCAGCGGGAGAAGCGCCCCTGGACCCCTCCCCAAAAAAACCCCAAACTTTCTTTGGGAACGCGCAAAAAACCGCGGGAGAGCGGGGGGGGGGGCGGGTGCCAGGGGGGGAGGAGGAGGAGGAGGAGGAGGAGGAGGAGGAGGAGGAGGAGGGCACGGGCAGCACCCGCCCCGCGCTGCCGCAGCTCCGGCGGAGCCCCGCAGGCGCTGGGGGGACCCCGGCGCCCCCCGTGCCCCGGGGCCATGGGCATCCAGGGCATGGAGCTGTGCGCCGTGGCCGTGGTCATCCTCCTCTTCATCGCCGTGCTCAAGCAGTTCGGCATCCTGGAGCCCATCTCTGCCGAAGGTAGCCCCCGAGCCCAAATTAACCCTAATTAATGAATTAATGAGGTCCCAGCCCGGCTGTCCCCGGAGCAGAACCGGGTTTGGGTCTGGGGTCCCCTGGGGAGGGTTTGGGGGGAAGGATGAGGATTTGGGACTGGGGGGAGAGGGCAGGACCCCCAAACCCCTGTGCAGGGCCACGGCCCAGCTGTGCCATGGCCTGGGGGGACCCCCAGAGCCTCCCCAAACACCCGGGATGGGGACCCCCACCCCAAACACCCGGGGGAAAGGGGACCCCCACCCCAGAGCCCTCCCCCTGCCCCGGTAACCCCCAGGAGGGGGCAATGGGGACCCCCAGTGACCCCAAAACGGTCCCAAGGAGGGCCGGGAGGGCTCTGAGCTGGCGCTGACCCCAACAAGCCCCCCGAGAGGGGGGTCACGACCCCACAGTGACCCCCAAAACCCCCCGAGGATGGATACAGGGACCCCCATGGCCCCCCCAGGTCCCCTGAGACCCCTCACACCCCGCTCTGACAGCGCCTGGGAACGTTCCGGGCTCCCAACCCCATCCCAAAATTGCTGAACGGCCCCCAGGGGCTTCCCGGGCTGGAATTATTAATGAAACATCATTTATTAATTACGTTCCGCTGGGCCGGGCGGGAGCAGCGGCGGCCAAGAGGCGGCTCGGGAACGTTCGGAGCCTCGGGAGCGCGGGGAGAGCCCCGGGACGCGACACCCGCGGCGCTCGGGGAACCGGGGAGCTCCGGGGCCGCGGGTTTGGGGCGGTGGGGGGTCTCTAAGGCGGGGTCTTTGCCCGGGGTGGGTTTGGGGTGCAGGGGGGGCCCTAAGGGGTCTTTGCCCGGGGTCTCCCCCCGCAGACAGCGGCGATGCCGACGTGGAGCTGCCGACGGCCCGGCACCAGCCCGAGGGGCTGGAGCAGCTGCTGGCTCGCACCAAGTTCACCAAGACGGAGCTGCAGTCCCTCTACCGCGGCTTCAAGAACGTGAGTGCGGGGGACCGAGCCCCGAATCCCCACATCCCGCGTGCCCGCGTCCCTCGGGGTCACCGGCGCCGCTCCCCCTGCCAGGAATGTCCCAGCGGCCTCGTGGACGAGGAGACCTTCACGCTCATCTACTCGCGGTTCTTCCCTCGAGGCGGTGAGTCGGGGGTCCCCGAACCCCCGGGGGGCCGGGGCAGCTCCCGGGCGCGGTACCGGGAGTCACCGGCCGGTCCCCGCAGACGCCAGCTCCTACGCCCACTTCTTGTTCGACGCCTTCGACGCGGACCGCAACGGGGCTCTGTGCTTCCAGGTGGGAATTCCGGGTGGGAACGGCCGTGCCAGCACCGTGATTCATCACATCCTCCCCCTCCTCCTCCTCCTCTCCCCTCCCGGCTGTGGCCGAGCTCTCCCCGGCGGGTGCCGGGTAAAAATAACGGGATCAATAGGGCTGAAATCCCCGGGGCGCCCCGGGATCGATGTGGCAGCGGCGGGGAGGGGGCAGGGCCGGGGTGAGGGTCCCTCCCGCCGCCCCCCGGCAGGATTTCGCCGTGGGGCTCTCGGTGCTGCTGCGGGGCACGGAGCAGCAGAAGCTGAAGTGGACGTTTGACCTCTACGACGTGAACAAGGACGGCTACGTCAGCAAGGAGGTGACAGGGGGGGACACCGGGGGGTGGCGGGGCGGGGACAGGCAGAGGGGGGGCTGCCAGCGCCCTGTGTCCCCCAGGACATGCTGGAGATCATGAAGTCCATCTATGCCATGATGGGCCGCTGCACCGAGCCCGCCCCGGGGGCCGGCGCGCCCGCCCAGCACGTGGAGCTCTTCTTCCAGGTGAGAATGTCCCCAAGGTGTCCCCAAGGCCACCCCCGCGGCCCCCCCGCCCCGCTGAGCCCCGGCCGCTCCCTTGCAGAAGATGGACAGGAACGGGGACGGCGTGGTGACCTTCGAGGAGTTCCTGGCCACGTGCCAGGAGGTGAGGGGCTCTGGGGGGCCTGGGGGCACCGTCCTCATCCTCCTCCTCCTCGTGCTGTCCCAAAATGACGCGCTGGGGGCATCAGGAGAGAGAGGGACATGGTGGCAGGGGTGGGAGTGGGACAGGAGGAGAGTTGGGGCTGGGAGAAGGATTTGGGGAGGCAGGAGGGTTGGGATGGGAAGTGCGGGATGCTGGGGACAGGAGGGGACAGGAGGGAGATGGCAAAAGGGGGCTCAGGAGGGGGCTGCGGGGTCTCTGCTCTCTCCTCGCCAGGACAAGGACATCATGAGCTCCATGCAGATCTTCCACAACGTGCTCTAGACAGACCCTGCTCCCCCCGGAGTTTTTCTGCTGTTTCAGACGAACAAGAGGCAGGAGAAGTCCAGCATGTGGCTCTCACAGACAGAACAGGACAAGGACAAGGACAAGGACGACGTTGCCACCGGAGCCCCCCGGGCACGGTGCTGCCACCCGCCAGACAGACCCATTTTGGGGGGCTGAGCCCCCCTCGACACGGACCCCCCCCAGCGGGGCAGGGACAGCACAAACCCGACCCCAGGGACTTTGGGACCCTCGAGATGGGACCCCGGGTGTGGGGGTCTCCACATGGCAGCCGTGAGATGGAGCCCCCAAACACCGACCCAAAGCACAGCCCCTCCTCCCCCAGCAGCGTGGGGAGGGAGGATTTTATAAATAAACCAAACGGAGACGATTTAGGGGCAAAGTGGAGTCAAGGGGGATGTGACAGATGCGCAGTGTCCCGGTGGTCCCTGTCCCTTCTCCCAGTCCCAGTCCTTGCCCCGCTCCCAGTCCCGTTCCCGTGCCTCTTCCAGTCCCTGCCCTTGTCCAGCTACCCGTCCCAGCTTCCGTGCCTCTCCCATTCCAGGTCCCGTTCCCATTCCGGGCTCTTGTCCCGGTCCCGTTCCCAGTCCCAGTCCCATTCCCTTTCCCATTCCCTTTCTCGTTCCCGGTCCCGTTCCCGTTTCCCAGCTCCCGTTCCCATTCCCGTTCCCATTCCCTTTCTCGTTCCCTTTCTCGTTCCCGGTCCCGTTCCCGGTCCAGTTCCCGTTTCCCCGCTCCCGTTCCCATTCCCGCTCCCATTCCGGATCCCGTTTCCCCGCTCCCGTTCCCATTCCCTTTCTCGTTCCCGGTCCCGTTCCCATTCCCGTTCCCATTTCCCCGTTCCCATTTTCCCGCTCCCGTTCCCATTCCCGGTCCCGCGGCCCCGCCCCTCAGCCCTCTCTTCTCATTGGCTCTCATTGAAAATGTGGCCCCGCCTCCTGCGCCCTCCCATTGGTCGGACCGAAGGGGGCGGGGTCTCGGGGCTGTGACCTTCGGGGGGCGGCACGTGACGTAACACGGGGCGGGGCCGGGGCCCGCAGCGCCCCCTGGCGGAGCGCGGGAGCAGCCGTGTGTGAGACCCCCGGGACGGGGGGGCCGGGAACGGGGGGGATCCCTAAAAACGGGGGAATGCCCGGGATCGGGGGGGGTATCCCTGGGAACGGGGGCATTCCCGGGATCGGGGCTGTGCGGGATAAATGGCGGATCCCTGGGATCCGGGCTGTGCGGGACTCGGGGCTGGGGGCATTGTGGGGTCGATGGAGAATCCCTTGGGACCAGACTGAGTGGGCGAGAAACGAGGGGGATCCCCCGGGTCCGGTTTGGGGGATCCCTGGGATTCAGCGGAATCGGGGCGGGGTGAACGTCCAGGGACCGGGAGCGCATTCCCGGGGCTGCGGGGATTCCGGTTGTGCCCCCGGGATCCCCGGGGCCGGGGCTCACCCCGAGCCCGGTGCCGCAGGGGATGCGCGGGGCGCTGCGGCTGGTGCGGTTCCGGGGGGCCGCGGGCGGGGGGCCCCGGCTCGGGCTGGAGGAGGCGCCCGGGGGGGACCTGGTGGATCTGAGCGCGGCGGAGCCGGAGCTGCCCCGATCCATGCGGGAATTCCTGGAGATCGGCCCCCGCGGGCTGGCGCTCGCCCAGAGGTGCGTGAGGCCAAGGGCGACCCCCAAAGAAGGTGGGGGACCCCCAAAGGTGGGTGCTGCCAAAGCCGGCTCCCTCCCAGCGGTGGGGCAGCCACCAAGAGGAGAGGGAGCCCCAAAAGTGGAGATGTCCTCATGGATCCCCACAGGAGTGGCCACCCAAATCTGCGTGCTGCTTCAGATGACCCCAAAGTGGGGTACACCCAACAGCTGGTGGGGGGCACTCCAAACCACGGGTGACACCCCATGATGTGTGACCTCCAAGAGAGCCTGACCCCAAAGAGTGGGTCCGAAAGGAGAGTCCCTAAAGCACAGCTGACCCTCCTGAAGGCCCCCAGAAGTGTCCCCCGAGAAGGGGGTGCCCCAAGCGTCCCCCCTCGGTGCTGCCCGTGCGGCCGTGTCCCCGCAGGGCGCTGCAGTCGGGGCAGCACCGCGTGTCCCGGGCGGCCGCACGGCTGCTGGCCCCCCTGGGGGACCCCCAGAAGGTGATCTGCGTGGGGCTCAACTACCACGACCACTGCCGCGAGCAGAATGCCAAGGTCCCCAGGGAGCCCCTCATCTTCAGCAAGTTCCCCAGCGCCATCGCGGGGCCCTTCGATGACATCGTGCACCCCCAGGACACCAGCGTGGGTACCCCGGTGTCCCCCCGGGACAGCCCCCCCGGTGTTCCCCCGGGACAGCCCCCCGGGGATGGCTCTCCCAGCCCCTCTGTCCCCGCAGGAGCTGGACTGGGAGGTGGAGCTGGCTGCCGTCATCGGGAAGAGGGGGCGGCACATCGAGGTACCCCCAGCCCCTCCCCGCCTCGGGGGCTCCCTGGGAGGGTCCCCCCTGACTGTCCCCGCTGTCCCCAGGAGGCGGCGGCGATGGAGCACGTGCTGGGCTTCACGGTGGCCAACGACGTGAGCGCCCGGGACTGGCAGATGCGGCGCAACGGGCGGCAGTGGCTGCTGGGGAAAACCTTCGACACCTTCTGTCCCCTGGGGCCGGCCATTGTCACCAGGGAGGCGGTGCCAGGTGCGACAGGGATGGGACCGTGACCCTTTCTCAGCTGGCGCTGGTGCCACCATAGCCCCGTGCTCCCCGTTCCCCCGTGTTTCCCGCACGGTGAGGTCGCGGTGGCACTGTCCCCGTGTCCCCGTGTCCCCTGCAGACGTGCACAACCTGTGGATCCGCTGCAGCGTCAACGGGCAGCGCATGCAGGACAGCAACACCCAGCACCTCATCTTCGGGGTGCCCGCCCTCGTCTCCTGGGTGTCCCGGTAGGAGGGGGGGCCTGGGGACCCCCAAAGCCCAGGGGGCCGTGGCTGACACCCCTGTGCCCCCAGGTTTGTGACACTGGTCCCTGGGGACATCCTGCTGACGGGGACCCCTGCGGGAGTGGGGGTCTTTCGGAAACCGCCCGTTTTCCTTAAGGTGAGGGGAAATGGGGGCTCGGGGGGGGACACGGGGGACCCCAGTGGGGACAGGTGCCATCGTGTCCTCCCTTGCAGCCCGGTGACGAGGTGCAGTGTGAGATTGAGGAGCTGGGCACCATCTGCAACAGGGTGGTGTGACGGTGGAGAGGTGCCCCAGGTCCCACCTCCCCCCCGGGTCAATAAATCCAAGAGCCAGTGGGTCTCTGTGCACCGTTTATGGGTCTGGGGGCTACAGCTGGGTGAACTGCTGGATGAAGGCTGCCAGCTTCTCCCGGTTGGAAGCAGACTGGAAAGGCTGGGAGAGCTGCAGGGCGGGTCCTGTGGGGGTCTGCAGCTCCTCCAGCACCTGGGGGGCACAGGGAGGTCAGGAGGGGAGGGGGCAGCAAAATGTTGGGGGGCTGGGGGAGCTGTGCTTACCCCCATGTCCTTGAAACTCTGCAGGGAGCTCAGGGCCAGGCTTCTGTCAGGATAGCCTGTGGGGAGAGAGATCCCCGGGGAACCCCCAAATGCCACCTCTCAAGAACCCTCAGCCTGGCTCGGGGGTCACTAAAAGCAAGACCCCCCCCAGTTTGACTCACCATCCTCATCCTCGGCCAGGAATTCCAGCAGTGCCTCCACGTAGGCTGCCTCTGCAGTGGGGAGGGGTCTCAGATCCCACCTCCTGGGGCTGTGCCTCAGTGGCCCCAGGGAGTCCCAAGGGGCTCCCCAGGCTGGGGGGTCCTACCGGGCTGGGGCCAGAGGGGTCTCTCCAGGAACTGCACGGCGCGGCCGTAGCTCTGCAGCACGGGGCTCAGCAGGCGGCACAGGAACAGCAGGAAGCCGGGGAAGCCCTGGGGCTCGCGGAGCTGTGGGGGCACACGGCCACGTCTGGGGGACACCACCCTGCCCCCAGCCCGGGGGCGGTGGGGGCACCCCCCAGTACCTTGTAGCACTGCTTGGGGACGCCGTGCTCGCTGTCACTGTCGCTGTCATCGGTGAAGAACCCCAAGGACTGTCCCCGCCCGAAGCGCCGCGGGGCCACGTCACAGCCCAGGCACTCACCCTCGGCCTGCGGGGACAGCAGCTGTCACCTCACCTCGCAGCCACCCAGTCCCTGTGCCCCAGGAGAGGTCCTGGGGTGTCACCCACCTCCTCCTCCTCCAGCAGGCCCCCAAGGATGAGCTTGTCCAGGATGTCCAGGCTGTGGCAGTCAGGAGGCCGGCAGGGCTGGGGACACAGCAAAGGGGTGACAGGCCAGCCCTTGTGACAGGCCAGCCCCGTGTCCCCACCTGGAGCGCCAGCAGGGCTGGGGATGACAGGCCAGCCCCGTGTGCCCACCTGGAGCCCCAGCAGGGTGGGGGGCAGCAGCTGCAGCAGCTCCAGGATCTTGTGGAGCAGCTCGTCCCGGCTCAGCACGATCCTGGGGAGGCTGGAGGGCGGCGCCAGCACTGGCAGCATCTCCAGCAGCAGGGCACGGATGGCACAGGCTGAGGGGACAGGGGTGTCACCCCTCTAGAGTCACTGAACGCCCCAGTGTCCCTGACCCCTGGCATCCCCAATCCCCCCATCCCCATTCCCCAGTGCCAATCATCCCCTGCATGCCCAATCTCCCCAGTGCCCCTTACCCTGGTGACACCGAACCCCCAATATCACCAATCTCCCTGGCATCACCAATCCCTGCTGTCCCCCATCCCAGTGTCACTGACAATAGAAACAACACCCCTGGTGTTCCCCAGACTGCAGCCATCGCCCCTTCCCAGTGCCACCCATTCCCACAGCCCCCCTGCTCCCTGGTGTCACCCTGTCCCCACTCCTGCTGTCCCCACTCACCGCCCACGGCCTCCCCAGCCAGGTGGTGCCGGACCCCCCCTGCCAGCCGGCCCAGCCGTGCCCGGGCCGAGGCCGGGGGGGGCCCCAGGGCAGCCCTGGGGGGGCGCAGGGGGGGCTGCAGCAGGCACAGGCTGTGCCCCAGCAGTGCCCGCAGCTGCCCCAGGAAGCACACGGCCCGGCCCCGCAGCAGGAGCTGCTCCAGCAGCTTCGAGAAATCCCACATCAGCCGGGGCAGCAGCACCACCTGCGACACAGGGGATTCCCACTGGGAATGCTGCTCCAGGGGAGAGGGGATTCCCACTGGGAATGCTGCTCGGAGGGCAGGGAGGGGCGGAACCCTTCTCCCACCTCCTGGTGCCTGTGGAGCAGCAGCGCCGCGGTGATTCCCACAGCTGTGACAGCAGAGCAGGCTCTGGAATCTGCAGTGGGAGAGGGGCACTCGTTATCCAGGGGGGATTCCCGAGCAGGGAATGCCATCCCAAGGGACGCAGGGCCCCCCTCACCGCTCAGTGCATGCAGCCCCAGCGCCATCACCAAAATCTCCTCTTCAGTCCCCAAAGTGGGACCCGGAGTCCCCACGTTCCCCACATCCAGCGGGCTGGAAGTCAGGATGAGAGGGGTGAGGAGAGAGCCGGGAGCAGAGATCCAAGGGGATCCCTGCCCCCGGGGCTGGGCTCCTCACCGCCTGCCCAGGATGGTGGGAAGCAGCAGCTGCTCCGGGCGATTCCCGGTGAGGATTGGCCCCACCAGGTTGCTGTCCACAAATTCCTGGCAATGAGGATGAAGGAGCCTGTGGCTGCTCACAGCCCTCAGCACCAGGGGCTCACCCTGGATCCCCAGGGCTGGCAGGAGCACACATCTCCCCAGGATGGATTCTAGATCCCCCCAGGCAGCCCAAACCCCACCACCATCCCAGGAAGGGTCTCCCAGTGCTGGGATGGATGCAGGGGAAGGATCTGCAGCTGGCGTACCCGTAAGGAGAAGGGCTGAGAGAAATCCACCTGGGCACAGCCACGGTGCCAGCAGCACAGGGCCTGGAACGCTGCCCGGAGACACGAGCCCAGCCCGAGGGGCCCAGGGGGCTGCCAGGACATGGCATCGAGAGGTTAGTGGTAGCCTGGGGGGATGCCACCCCCCAGCAATGCTCCCACAGATCTGGGCTATGCCTCTCCCCGGGGATCTTCCCAGGGATTGAGGGGAACAGAGCTTCCCAGAGGTTTTGGGGAACACTGATCCCCAGGGACAGTGCCAGCGAGTTGGGGGAGCACTCCTGACCCCCCTGAGCCCCTCTCACCGCTCCATCCTGCTCCACCCTGCCAGGAGCCACGTCATAGGCGATTCCCACCGGGACCAGCAGGACGTCGGGCACGGCCCCGTCCCGCAGCGCCCGGAGCAGGCGGAGCAGCCAGCGCCGGGCGGGGTCTGCCAGCCGCACGAAAGCCGAGGGCTCCTCCAGGAACAGCACGAGGGGCTGGCGGCTCCGCAGCACCTCCTGGACGTACTGGGGAGACACTGGGGGTACTGGGAGCTGCCAGCACCTCCCCGAGCGCTCCAGAGGGATTCTTCAGCCCCAACTGCACCTACCGCGTCCAGCACAGCTCCCGGCAGCCCCTCACCCCGCTCACTCCATGTCGGCACCACTCCTGAAGGCAGGAAAATCCCTCCCAGGCGCTGGAGCAGGGACCTGGCGAGGGAAGGGCACCGTGGGCACCCCTGCCCTGGGCTCCCTGGAGCCTCTGGGAGCAGCCCAGGGCGCTGCCTTACCGCAGGCGAGGGCTGGTGCCAGCGCTCACAGCCACCCTGGGCAGCCCGATGCCCTGGGACAGCAGCAGGAAGGACAGCAGAGGCCCGTCCACCGGGGACTGGTGGCTGCACAGGAACACCAGCGGCACCTCGGGCTGCAAGGGAGGCATCCTGGGGTGAATTCCTGGCATTCGTGGCAGGGGCGGGGAGGGCCTGGCTGGGCTCCCTACCGTCCTGGCAGCTCGCAGCACCATCTCCAGCTGCCCCAGGTGCAGCCGCACGCCCAGGAACACTCGGGTCAGGAGCTTGGGGAGCAGCCAGTGGCACAGCCTGGGGAAAACTGGGAATGAGCAACTCTGACAGGGACAGGGCTTCCCAAAACCCACAAACCTCTCCTTCCCTGACCCAACCCATCCCTGCTCAAAAGTCCCACTTTTATCACACGTGAAAGGCTGTGAGTGAGGACACATCCTCTTTTCCACTGGGAATCCCGCATTCCCTTCCATCTTCATGTCCCACTCTGGGATCCCCAAATGCTCTCATTCCCAGGGGAATGCCTGCCCTTTAACAGCTCCAAAGTACTCTTTATTCCCACTGGATCACACAAGCAATAAAACCCCAGATTCCCAGCTGTCAGTGATGGGATGGGAAAGGGAAAAGAAAAGTTTTTTCTGCTTCCCTCCCTCCTGAGGGGTTTGGATTTTCTGGATCCTCAGAAGGAATTGGGGGAATGGCTCCAGGAGCTACAGAGGACCCCGAGGGCAGCCAGCCAAAGGATCCCAAAATATCCCCTAAAATATGCCACCACATCCCCCAAAAAGGATGCCAGGAACCACCCAACGGATCCATGTGCATCCCCCCAGAAGGATCTGTATCCACCCCCCAGAGAATTTCCCCACAAGCCCCCTGACCTCAGCAGCAGAGGGGAGAGCGGGGCCTGGATTTCCCCCAGGATCTGGCAGATCTGCTCCTTCCAGCGCCGCTGGGATCCCTCATCCCCTCTGGAGCCAGGCTCCGGGCTGGAGGCAGCATCCTGCACCCTGGGAGAGCAGGGCAGGGGGAGCATCCAGCATCCACGTGTTGGGGTGCAGGGAGCCTCGCTGGGCTCCAAAAGGATCCCCAGGACTGGGGCCAGCCCCTCCTGGATGGCCCCAGCTGCTCCCACCCACCTCCTGCTGCTGCAGACCCGCTCCAGGAGCTCCCCGGGGCTCTCTGCTGGAATGTTCCACTCCCAGGCTGCGAGGAACCCACAGACCCTCCTGACCAGCCAGCCCCGGAACCTGGAGGGGACACACAGTGACATCCTGGCCAGTGGGGGCTTTTCCACCAGGATCAGAGCCCCCCCCAGCCTGCCTCTCTGCCAGATTCAGGACATTTCTCCCCATCTCACAGCTGGAAATGTCGAGGCACCGGTGAACTGATGCTTCAGGCTGCCCAGCAGGAAGGAAAACTGGGATTCAAACCTGCGATTCCCAAATCACGGAAATTTCCCAATCTGTGCTGAGGGCAGGGTGGGAGGGAACTTTGGGACATGCCAGAGCATGCAGGAAGGGCTGGCGTGGGACAGGGCAACTGCATTCCCTGTGATCCCAATGGATTCTTCCAAACGTTCCAAAGCTGGGAACATTTGGAACTGAATGGAGGATAATGACCCAACCTGGGAAGGAGAAAAGGAAAAAATTGATAATCCAGGGATCATTCCCTCAAGGGGAGTGGAGCTAAAGCAATCTGGCACCTCAAAAATGAAAATACCTGGAAATGGCTCTGTGGCAGCTCCTGCCCAGAGGAAAACGGGGGATAACCACAATTTTGCCTTTCCTGCTATTTCTCCTTCTAGGGGGAAGTGGGGGAAGTGTTTTCCCTTTTCCCTGTGAGCCAGAGAGAAGAACAACCCTCCACCTCCCTGCTCCTCCCACCAAGACTCCAAATAAAGGCACGACCCCATATCCCCAATCCCAAAACTGCAGCACAGCCCAGACCCTTGGAGCCACCACCTCCAGCCTCCCAAAACTCATTAACGACTCAGTTTGTGCTAACGAGGAACAGGGCAGGATGGAGAGGGGCTCCCACAGGCATTGTGGTGAAACACGGGGGGAACGTGTTTGTGCAGGTGTGTTCTGCACAGAGCTCCTCCCTCCTCACCGCGTGTCCGCCTCCGTCAGGCGGCTGGCGTCGCGGAACCCCAGAGCCTCCAGGTCCTCGGGGTAGAACCCATCCTGGCAGGAAAAGCGGCATCAGCCCCTGCAGGAGCAGAGCCCCGGTGCCCCAGGACCCCAGAGTCTCCTACCCAGCTCCTGGGGGTGCAGGTCTGGCAGCAGCGCCCCGACACTGGCCGGCGGTACTTGCCCAGGAAGGGGATGCACACATCCAGCTTCGGGTCCGAGGGGCTGGTCCACGTCTGAATCTGAGCGGGGAAAGAAAAATGGGAAGGGGTACCTGGGAGTGCACCCCAAAACGCGCTTGTGATGAGGGGGTTTCAGTAATGGCAAGGAATAAAGGAATTTTAGCTGGAACAAGCTGGTGGCACTTTTTGGTGACTGTGTGGACTTGGATCAACCCGGACGCAGGGGAATTAATCTGGTTCTGGGGTATCAGCACCCTGGCACTGGGTTTTCCCTCCCTCAGAGACACAGATCCAGTGGGATCAATTGGGAAATATGGGCCAGAGGGGGCTCAGTGGGATCTGGGGAGACCCCAGACCCCTCATGAGCCCTTCCCATCCCCAGCCCCAGAGTCGGGGGCACCCTGGAACACTGGGAGTCCAACTCCTTGGCCCCCAAATTGGAATCCCCCTTCCCTTTCTGAGGGGTGGGGCTAACAAATTTTATTTCCAAAAAAAAGAAGGGGAAAATGAGGAGAAGCTGGTATGATTTGGAGGGTGTTCACGAGGGGCAGGCTGGTGGCACGGCGTGGTGTCACATACCCTGGGGGGTGTCATGGCTGCTCCAGGTCCTGGCTCTGCTCGAGGGTCCTGGGGAAAATCCTGCAGACACAAACAAACTCCTATGGAACTGGGGGTGTTTGAGGGGTTACACACCCCACACTCCCTACAGGGAATTCGGGGGGTTACACACCCCACGCTGACACCCCACATTCCCTACAGGATTCGAGGATTTGCCCCTGCCCACCCTCACGGCCCGCCAGGCCCAGGTGTGGGGGCAGCTCCCCCGCACAGCCCCGCAGCCCCTCGGGGCCCCGGCCCGGCCCCGCGCAGCCCGGGGGGCTCTGCCCGGCCCGGGGGGCTCTGCCCGGCCCGCTCGGCCCCGCCGCGGCCTCTGGGGGTCACGGCCCCGGCCCCGCTCACCGCAGGCCCCGCGCTCCGGCCCGGCCCCGCTCCGCCCCCGGGCGGCCCGGCCGGAACCGGGCCCGGCCCCGGCGGAACCGGCCCGGGACAGCCCCCGGCCCGGGACAGCGCCCGGGTCCCCGTCACCCCTGGGCTCCCAAACACCGCTGGGGTCCCCAGCACCGCTGCGGACACCGGCGCCCGCCCCGCCGTCGCTCCCGGCCCGTCCCGGTCCCCCCAGGGCCGGTCGGCACCAGCCCCGTCCGCTCCCCAGCTCTGTCCGTCCGCTCCCCAGCTCTGTCGTCCGGTCCCCAGCTGTGTCCGTCCGGGTCCCCAGCTCTGTCCGTCCGGGTCCCCAGCTCTGTCCGTCCGGGTCCCCAGCTGTGTCCGTCCGCTCCCCAGCTGTGTCCGTCCCTCCGGACCCACGCGGCTGCAGCGGCCCGGAGAGGCCAAACCGGCCCCGGTGCACCTGCGGAGGGGCGGGGGCCTCGCACCTCCGGGACCACCCCTGGAAAGGGAGGGAAAATAAAGGAGAAAGGAGAGGGGAAAGGAAAAGAGGAAAAAGGCAAACGAACCAACCAACAAACTAGGAAAAGGGTGGTGGAGCCTCTTTCCCTTCTTGTCTCTTTTTTCCTCATCTTTCCCTTCTCCTTTTTTCCTTGTCCTTTCTATTTCTTTCTTGGTTTTTTTCCCCCTTCTTTTTTCTTGTCTCTTTGCTTTTATTCTCCTTTTATACCATCCTTTTCCTCTTTTCTCTCATCTTTTCTATCCCCCCCCTTATCCCACATCTCAGATACCACTCCCTAATGTGTTCCCACAGGTGCAAGACTCCCCTGACCCCCACCACATCTTTGTTCCCCCAAAACACCTGAAAAGGATTCCCACTCCAATTTCCACAACAACTCAAGATCAGGACAGCAAACTCCAAGCTGCTTTTTCTCAATTTATTTTATTTTTTTTCCATCCAGGAGCATTCCCAGCCCCCAGGAATCATCACCCTCTCAGGGGGGCTGGGGCCACAATGTTCCATTCTCCCCAGCTCCCACTTCTCCAACCCCTCATTTATCTCCAGATTTGGGCTTTGGGGGCTGCTTTCCCCCATTTTAAGGGGCCTGGAGACATTCCCAAGCTCCCAGAGGGAATAACCCTTGCCCTCCTCCTTGGAGCTCTCAGCCCTGGTTTCTCTCCTCCAGAACATCTTTTTCACCCCAAAGTGGACTCTGGGCACCCCAGCTCCCCTTTCCTTCCCCCAGACACGGAGTCCAGTGAAAAACCCAAACCCTGTTTCCCACCAGATCCCTCATCTCCCCCTTTAATAACTTCTCTGGGTGCTGACAGCCCACAGTGCCCCTGGGGGCTCTGACACAGCCCCCAAAGGGGGGGTTACCCACTCCAGGCGCTGCTGGGGCCGGGGTGGGACCCAGGAACCCAGCACCACCTTCCAGCTGCACCTGGGGAGGGTGAGGACCCAGGGGGGACCCTGGATTTGGGGTGGAGACAGGGACTATCCCAGCACCAGGCTGGGTGGCTCACAGAATCCCCTGCTCTACCACCTCCTCCTCCTTTGCTTCCAGAAAGTTCCACCTGGCGCAGGCAAAATCCCGACTCTGTGACCTCTCCTGGCCCTTCCTGAGCCCCCAAACCAGGGGAACACCGGTGTGTGTCCCTCCAAGGGCTGATCCACCAGCAGAATTCCCTGTGCAGCTCCCACTCCGTGTCAGAGCAGTCAGGAATCTCCCTCCAGCTCCACCCCAGGGTCACAAATGCTGGTGAACTGGATCTGGGAGGAGGGAGGAGAGGGAGGCCGAAGGCCACGGCTCAGGTAGGCTTCCAGGGATTTCAGCAGCTGCCTTGGCTTCTTTTTGGTGGATAATTCCAGCTCTAGAAAGATCAGAGGGGGAAAAGGTTGAGGGGAGCAGGCCTGGATGGTGTCAAGGGCCCAATACATCCGGTGTCCTGACATTTTCCCTTGGGAAAGGGCATGCTCGTGCTTTCCTTGGGATGAGGGAGCAGAGTGCCAGCCTGAGCACCCTAAAACTGGAGTGCAGGGAAGATGGGGTGAAGCTGGAGCCCAGCAGTGCCAGCTGGACCCTGATTTTGGTGGGATACACTAGTCCCACTGCCAGCATTCCTCTCTGGACTAAGTAATTCACAGACAAGGGTAAAGCTATGGCTCCCTGCCTGTGGGGCAGGGAATGTCCCCAACTGTCACCCACCTCGAGCATCCCCCTGGGGTGGAAAATGGGATAGGGAAAAACAGTGGGAAAACCTCAGTGTGGGGATGTTTGGACTTGCCCGTGTCACTGGGCTGGGAGGGAGAAGCTGAGAAGACAAACCCTTGAGGAAGAAGCCCGCGTTGGCCACGGTGCCGTGCTGCTGCTCCCAGAGGCGGGAGAGGCGCAGGAAGGCGGCGGCGTAGAGGTCGTTGAGCACCCCGATCACCTGCTGCCGCCGGTTGCACTCCCTGCAGGGGGAGCACAGATATCACTGACAACTCAAACTATTGTCAAAGTAACAAAAATATCTGGTTTAGGCCCTGCTAGTCCAGCTAAGCTAGGAATAGGTAGGCAGTTCCCATGTGGAACGATGTTGGGAGTGAGGAGTCTGTTAACAGGACATCTGTTCTTGGAGAGAAATATAAATCTGCACTTCCATAACAACAGGTCTGTCCCACGAGAATCCACTAAGGAAATGTGAAAACACTTGTAAATGGAGAGAGTCTTACACACACTGGCACTTTTAAACCAAGAGAACTACCAGCCAGTTGGAGTTACACACGAGGTCTGTGAAAACTGCAAAAAACGAGTTATGTGAATAAAGAATTGGCTTTTCTGCATGAAGAAACTGAGTCCCCTCTGGTTATTCCAGCAGGAGAGGGCTCAGCCACCTTCTGGGCAGGGGAACAACCTGGGGTGCAGTTTGAGAGCCCCAACCCAAGCCTGCTCACCGGGAGAGCCGCTCCTCCTGCAGCGCCTGGATGACGATCCGGGTGATGTTCACAGACATGATGCAGAAAGGAAAATTCTGGAAAACAACAACAATTCCAGCATTAAGGAAGCTCAGATCGAAAACTCTCCTCCCCTCTGGCACGTCTGGCCCTTTGACGCTACATCCATGCATCCACAATTTTTCCCTCTCCCAGAGCAGGGGAATTCCAAGGGAGACCCCCTGGCAGGGAGGAGGGGGAAGGTCATGCCTGGGTTTCATGCTGGGAGAGCTGGAAAATCTCCCGTGCCAGCGGCAGCATCCGGGAATCCAGGACAAAGAACAGGATCTGCATCAGCCCCAGCATTCCTGTCCCACGCAGGTCAGTCCCGGGATCTGCACCTGGGAAGGTGAGAGACAGCCTGGAGTCACCCCCTGCCACCTTCCCACCTCCAGGGGCTGTTTATTCCCTGTACTCCCTGCCACTGCCCTTCCAGAGCCCAACAATCCTGGGATTCCCTTTCCTGAGGGAAAGCTTTCAGGGCATTTCCCTAATGGAGCCATCACCTCGCTCACCTGGGCATTAACCAGCCCCTGCTCCCCAGCCCAACCACTCCCACACCTTTCCAGGAGTTACCAGCTTTTGTAGGAATCGGGTACTGGGATGACCCAGCCAACCAGTCCAGTTGTCGTACTGGGGCCAGTTTGGTTTAATTCTATGGACAAAGGGACTGAGAGTGCCCTGGGAATTTTGTAGGGATATGGAGAGGAGGGGAGGAATGGGGTGATCAAAGCCTGGGATCAGTTTTGGGGTCCAAGGAGGACATTGAGGTGCTGGAGCATGCCCAAGGGAGGCCGTGGAGCTGGCTCTGGAGCACAGGGAGTGGCTGAGGGAGCTGGGATGGAAAAGGGAGGTTGCAGGGGAGGTCTGAATGGATTTTGGGGATGCCCCCAGGCAGAGAGGGCTGCTCCCTGTCCTACCCTGGAAGCCCAGCTCCTCCCAGTGTGCCCCGTAGCGCGGGCAGCCCAGCCTGGAGCGTGTCAGCTGCCGGTAGATGGTCTGCAGGATCCGCATGTGCACCCACTCCGAGTCATCCAGGGCACCTGCAGGGAGGGAGCCAGCACCAGCTGCTCACAACACCCCTGGCGTCTGAAAAACATCCACCCCCCTTGGCCCCCAAAAACATTCCTTGGCACCTAAAAAAACATCTCACATCCTCCAAAAAATCCCTTTGTTACCTAAAAACGCCCCTTGGCATTGTAAAACCCTCAGCAGCCAAACCCTAACCTTAACCCTGTTTCTCAAAAACACCCCTCAGCACCCAAAAGATGACTCTTGGTGCTCAAAAGACTCCAAACTCACCCCTCAGCACCCTAAAAAACTCACAGTGCCCAGAAAATGTCTCTCAGTGCCCAAAACCAAACCCACACCCTCACAGCACCTAAAAATCACAGCTTGTCACCTTAAAAACCTCCTCGGCGCCCAGAAAAGGCCACTCGTCCCCCAGACCCACAGGCCCAGGGTTTCCATGTGTGTGTGCCCCCCCTCATGCCAAGGGACCGGGTGATTCCCACCCCATTCCCCCTGAACTGAGGGGCAGAAGGGCCGTGGAGCCAGAGCCGTGCCGGGAGCTGTGCCCGTAGGGAGCAGCGATGGGATCCAGCAGGGCACGAAGGGCACGCCGGGGTCACTCACACTGTGCCATGGCCAGCGCCAGCTCCTGCTCTCCGCGGAGCTGCGGGCGGAGCCGGGGGAGCCCGCGGAGGCGGCGGAGCAGGGCAGCCAGGATGCCGCGGCGCCCCGGAGCGCGGGCCTTGCCCTGCAGGAGAAAGAGCCCGGAGCGCTCAGGGAGCGCGGCCGCAGGCGGGCCAGGGGCTGGTGCCCCCCGCCCGGCAGGGAGCGGAGCCGGAGCCCGGCCGTACCCGGCTCGACGGGAGCTCCGCGCTCTGGAAGTGCTGCAGCGCCTCAGTGAAGGAAATCGGAGGGGGGGCCGCGCCCGAGGTGTCCCCCAAGCCTGCAGGGAGGCAGGGAGCGGGTCAGACCCCCACGGAGCCCTGACTGCCCCCTGAATCATCCCCGGTTCCAGGAGAACGAAGCCATGGGGAACAAGGGGCAAAGGGAACCGGCCGGCCTCTCCCTGCCCTCCATCCCAGATAACCCCCCCAGCTTCACCCCCACCCGCCCGCGGCTCCTTTCCCCCTTCCCTGTTAGCCCCAGTACCTGACTGGATCTCTTCCAGAGCCTCCCACTCCTCCCGGGCCTGGCGCTGCTCCTCGCTGACCCCTGCCCGAGGGAAGGGGTACCGGAGTCAGATCCGGGGGGCAGACACGGAGTGGGGGGCTGCCTCCAGCCCCCAGCCCTGCTCAGCACACCCTGCGGCTGCGTTTCCTCTTTTCCAAGGAAAATCCCAATCAGAGCCACCACACAAGGTTTGTCTTGGGTGAGTTTGGGGAATGATATGGGACCAGACGGATCTGACTGAGACGTCCCCCCGTGCTTGATCCCTGGGGGCTCGCAGGTGACTTTCCCACCAGGAAACGCCACGGCTGATCCAAGGGAAGCAGCAAAAGCTCACCAGGCTCTGGGGGCTCCCCCTCTCCGAGCACCAGCTCCTGCAGGACACCTTCCTGCCCCAGAGCAGGAATCTGAGGGGGACAGAGGGAACAAACACAGCGTCACTCCCCGGCAGACCCCAAACTCCAGCCCACCCCCAGTCCCAAGCTCTCCCCCCAGGGAACAGCCCCGGGAAGGCGGCTCAGGCCCCTTCAGGGAGGGTCTGTACCCTCAGGAGGAGTTCATGTGGTTGTAACGGTAGGAATGGAGCAATGGGGGGAAGTGGGGGGCTGGCACCCCTGAGGTGGGGCCCCCGCGGGTCTCGGCTAGGGGGGCTCCTCCGGCCGGACACGCTCGGGACGGGACTTGCCGGGGGCACAACGCGCTGCCGCTCCTGCGGCCGCTCCTCCGGCCGCTCCGAGCCCCCGGCGTCGCTCATGGCCTGCGGGAGAGAAGGCTGGTGGGAATGGGGGCGTCCCGGCGGCCGACAGCCCCTCAGCCCCTCCTGCTGCCCTCAGGAGCCCGCTCCAGCCCCTCAGACCCCTCTGACCCTCAGCTCCCCCAGCCCGAGGCCGCCGCACTGCGCAGGCGCAGCCGCACTGCACGCCGGCAGCTGTAGTGCGCGCCTCCGCCCGCTAGGGAGGACACGCGGGACTACAAATCCCGGCGTGCATCGCGTAACGCGGAGGCGTGGCTCTATGGGGTGACAAAAACAGGGCGTGGCAAAAGGGGTGGGGCAGGGCGGGGCCCAAGCGGCGGAGCTGGAATGGGGCCGGTGCCCGGAACGGGACTCGAGGCTTCCGGAGCCTGCAGAGGGGCGACCAGTCCTGGCGACACCAGTGCCAGCTGCCAGCTCCCACACCCCAGTGCCACCCCCCGGTATCGCCAGCTCCCAGTGCCAGCTCCTGGTGCCCAGCGTCAGCTCTCACTTCCCTGTCCAGCTCCCAGGGCCCAGGACCAGCCCCCGGTGCCCAGGACCAGCCCCCGGTGCCCAATGCCAATTCCCGGTCCCAGCTCCAAGTGCCCGCCCCCGCTCCTCCCCGCGGTCCCCCCGCCCCGTGCCGGAGCCACCCCCGTGCCCGCTGTTCCCGGCTCCCGGCACGGCGCGGCTCCGGCAGCATCATGTGGCTGCAGGGGCTGCTCTTCCTCGCCGCCCTTCTCCTCCTCCTCCTCGTCCTCCTCTCCTTCATGCTCCTGAGGGGCTCGGGCAGCCGCAACCCCTTCGCCACCGACAGCCGCCGCCCGCCCGCCCCGCTTGTCACCGACAAGGCTGTGCGCAGGACCGTCGTCAAGACAGGTACGGGACCCCTGGGCCACCAACCACCCCGGAGGGATTAGACCGGGGATGGCATCGCCCCCAGGGTGGATCATCCCCGGGACAGCACCACCCCGGGCTGTGACGGACACCCCCGGGATGGCATTGTCACCCCCAGGGTGGCACCACCCCGGGCTGCCCCCTGGGGTGGCATTGTTCCCCCCAGTGTCACCCCCGCGGTGCCACCCCGGGTGTCACGGACCCCCCCGGGATGGCATTGTCACCCCCGCGGTGCCACCCTCTCACGGCGGTTCCGGGGCTGCTCCGTGCCGTGGGGAGCCCCGCCGGTGATGCCCCCGTTGCCCGCAGTGTTCTCGGCAGACAAGGTGCCCGCGGAGCTCGATGCCATCGTGGTGGGCAGCGGCATCGGCGGGCTGGCGGCCGCGGCGCTGCTGGCCAAGGCGGGCTGGCGAGTGCTGGTGCTGGAGCAGCACGGCAAGCTGGGGGGCTGCTGCCACACCTTCAGCGAGAAGGGCTTCGAGTTTGACACCGGTACCGTTCCCCAGCTCCCCCCGGAGCCCAGGGAGGGGCGTGGGATACCCTCAGGGTGGGAGCTCCCCTGCACACAGCTCCTGCTACACAAACCCTTCTCCTGCTCTTCACCCCAAAACCCTCTGGGTGCAGGACACCAAAGCCCCAGGTTCCCCACAGCCAGCCCCTCTGTGGGGGATGTCACCTCAGGACACCTCAGGTCTTGCTGGAAAACTTCTTGTGGTGAGACAAAGTCCGGCTCTGCGTGTCCCCGGATCGCTGGGATTGATTATTTACTGCAGAGATGGGGGATAGCAAAGTGTAACAAACTCAAAAAATTACCAGCTAAGAACAGTGTGGTCACTGCCATTCACCCCAGCTGGGAGGCGGGTGTATCCCAGATTTTCCCTTTCCCTTCCACATGGAGCTGATGGGGTAGGGATGGTGGGTTTGGTGTGTCCTGGGGTGGGAAAATGAAAGGAAAAAGTAGGTGAAAATAAGAGAAAAAAGAGGAAGATAAAGGAATAAATGTCTATTTTAGGGATCCACTATGTGGGGCAGATTCAGGAGGGCTCCCTGATGCGGTTCCTGGTGGACCAGCTGACAGATGGGCAGCTGGAGTGGGCCCCCCTGCCGCCCACCTACGACGCCGTGGTTTTGGGGGACCCCCAGGGCACTGGCAAGACCTTCCACATCCATGCTGGGGAGAGGGAATATTTCCGGAGGCTGAAGGAGCAGTTCCCTGGGGAGGCGGCGGCCATCGACGAGTTCCAGCAGTTGGTGAAGGTGGGGTGACACCAGGGGATCTGGGGGTCACACAACGAGGGGAGCCCCGCTGGCACCTGGGTGCTGGGCACCCCCAGGGAATGATGGCATCACCCCAAAAGCATTGGGAAATACACCAGTCAGCAAAATCGGGCAAATTGCCCCTTTCTGCCTCAAAAATGCAGCATCACGGATGTTTTGGGGGAGGTTTCTTTAAAGAAGAAGTTCTTTAAGGAGTTGGGGTGGAGGTCTTTAAGGAAGTTTTTCTCAAGAACCATTTTTTTGGGGGCAACTTTTTGGGGAAGTTTTTTGGGAGGAGCTCTCTGGAGGAGTTTCGATGGGGAAGCTTTTTGGCAGAAGCTTCTCTTAAAGGTTTTTGGGGAAGGTTTTTGGGGGAGGTTTTTGAGGCACCCAGTACTCCCCTCGCCCACAGCTCCCCAGCAGTGAATTTAAGGGGAAAAACTGCTTTGGAGTACCTCTGGGGTGTGTCTGAGCCCCTGGCTCTCCCTGCAGAGTGCTGGCCGTGGGGTTCTGCTGCTGGGGCTCCTGAAGATGCTCCCGAGGTTCCTGGCCAGGCTCCTGGTCCGCTCCAGGCTGCTTCCACGCCTCTGCTCCTTCTCCCACCTGGCCTCCCGCAGCCTCAAGGAGGTGGTGGATGGTCTCACCCCCAACCCCGAGCTCCGGGCTGTCCTCAGCTACCTCTTCCCCACCTATGGTAGGTGACCAGGAGGCCCTGGATGATGTTAAACCCTTTAGAAACAGAAAAAAGGTAAGAACCCCCTTTTCTGGAGTGTTTGCAGGAATGTTCTGTGGATGCTTCACCAGCATGCTCGTCCCCAAGTCACTGGCAGGTGACATGTCCCCATTGCTCATCTCCATCTCCTTCCCCTCTGCGTTCTTCATCTTCCCCGTGGGGTGACATCATTCCTGTACAAGGGGATGTACAAAGTGTTCTTCATCCTAAACGTTTAGGATAAGCTCCAAACCTGTGCTTTGCCCAAAGCCACCTTGGCCACCCCTTTTCCCAGGTGTGCGCCCCTCCAAGGCCAGCTTCTCCATGCACAGCATCCTGGTGAACCACTTCCTCCGCGGCGCCTGGTACCCCAAGGGCGGGGCGGGGGAAATCGCCTTCCACACCATCCCCGTGATCCGGAGGGCCGGAGGCAACGTCTTGGGGAAGGCGCCGGTGCAGAGGATCCTGCTGGACGCCCAGGGCAGAGCCTGCGGTGAGCACCGGGCGCGGGGCTGCTCCCAAACGGGGGGTCCGTGTTCCTTTCACCAGCACCTCATTCTTCTCCCTCTGGATTCCCCTGGCAGGTGTGAGCGTCAGAAAAGGCCAGGATTCGGTGGATATCTTGGCGCCCGTGATCATTTCGGATGCCGGGATCTTCAACACCTACGAGAGGCTGCTGCCGGCGGAGGCGCGGGCTCTGCCGGGTGCGGCGCTAATCCCGCCCTGAGCCTCGGGGGAAAGCCGATTTACCAATTAGCACTGGCAAACCCCCTGTCGCTCCTGTGCACAGCCCTCAAAACCCAGCCCTGGCCTGCTCCTTTCCTCAGGGCGGTGTCATTCAGCTTAAATTAATTGGCCCAAATTGGCTGTGGTTGGGGAAAGCCCTGGTTTGGTGCGAGGATTCCCTAAAACACACAGTGCAGGGCCCCGGAACTCCTGGGAGTTGGTGCAATGTCCTAGAAAATCTTCTGGGGCAAGGATGGGGAGAAGGGGACAGAGGTGCTTGGGAAGGGTCACAGCTGGGTGGAGGGGTCACAGCTGGGTGGAAGGGTCACAGTTGGTGGAAGGGTCACAGTTGGTGGAGGGGTCACAGCTGGGTGGAAGGGTCACAGTTGGTGGAAGGGTCACAGCTGGGTGGAGGGGTCACAGTTGGTGGAAGGGTCACAGTTGGTGGAAGGGTCACAGTTGGTGGAAGGGTCACAGCTGGGTGGAAGGGTCACAGCTGGGTGGAAGGGTCACAGTTGGGTAGAAGGGTCACAGTTGGTGGAAGGGTCACAGCTGGGTGGAAGGGTCACAGCTGGTGGAAGGGTCACAGCTGGGTGGAAGCGTCACAGTTGGTGGAAGGGAGATGGTTTGTATGGGTGGGAAGGGTCAGGGCTTGGTGGGAAAGGACCAGGATTGGAGAAACCACTTCTTTGTATCAGAGGATCCTAGAACAGACTAAGTGTCCTTTTTCCCTCTGTGCTGCAGAGATCCAGTCCCAGCTCCACATGCTGGCCCCTGGCGAGGGGGGCTTCACCATCTTCGTCGGCCTCAGCGGCTCGAGGGAAGAGCTGGGGCTGGAGCCAACCAACTACTTCATGTTCCCAGAGAGCGACCTGGATGGAATGTAGGTTTGGCTTCCCCTTGGACGTGCTTGGTTGAGCGTAAGGAGATGGATTCCTGGGCAGTGCCTCAGCGAACGGGGGTCTGGCCAAAGGAGGGTTCAGGGGAGCTGTGCCCTGAACCCAGCTCAGCCCTTCCCTCTCGTGCAGCATGCAGCGCTACCTGGCTGTGTCCAGAGAAGAAGCTGCCAACAACATCCCTTTCCTCTTTGTCACCTCGCCATCAGCCAAGGACCCCACCTGGGAAACGAGGCACCCAGGTGAGGCTGACACCACAAATGCTTGTGAGGGGTTTCAAAACTCCTGTTGGGGTTTGGTGATCTCAAACAAGGAGTTCCCACTCAGCTATCCATGGCCAAAGCTCATGGAATGCAGTCTTTGGGACACCTGGATGAAGGACATGGAACCCCAAAGATCTGGGGACATCCCCCGGGTTTGGGGCAGCGACAGGGTGGGATGAGGGTGGGCAGAGGGACAAGCACCCCAGCCTTGTCCTCCTGCAGGTAAATCCACGCTGGCCATCGTCACCTTCGCCAGGTACGAGTGGTTCGAGGAGTGGAAGGACAAGCAGGTCCACAAGCGGGGGGATGACTATGAGGACCTGAAGAAGACTTTTGTGGATGCCATCATGCAGACTGTCTCCAAGCTCTACCCTCGCATCGAGGGCCGGGTGAGGAAACCCAGGGTTCAGGGGTCCTAAACCCGGGGTTCAGGGGTCCTCCAGCTCCTCTCTACCTACCTGATGACCATGGAGTCATGGAATGGTTTGGGCTGGAAAAGACCTTAAAGCTCATTCAGTTCCCCCCCATCATGAGCAGGGACACCCTCCACCAGACCAGCTTGCTCCAGTCCCCATCCAGCCTGGGCAGACCTGGATGACCATCCCATGATGATCCTCCAGAACCATCCTGGGACAAAACCTGGCCAGAACCACCAGCCCAGGCTCTGCCAGGAAACCCATCCCAGGCTGTACCCCCATAGCCCACAGCCAGGTTCCTGTAGAGGCCCCCCATGCTGCTGCCCCTGCAGATCGAGTACCTCTCGGGTGGCACTCCCCTCACCCACCCTGTCCCTGTCCCCCTGCAGATCGAGTACCTCTCGGGTGGCACTCCCCTCACCCACCCTGTCCCTGTCCCCCCGCAGATCGAGTACCTCTCGGGTGGCACTCCCCTCACCCACCCTGTCCCTGTCCCCCCACAGATCGAGTACCTCTCGGGTGGCACTCCCCTCACCAACCAGCACTACATTGCCAGTCCCCACGGCGAGTTGTACGGCGCTGACCACGGCATGCCCCGCCTGCAGGCCGAGGTCATTGCCACCCTGCGGGCAGACACGGCCGTGCCCAACCTCTACCTGACAGGTGACAGGGCCACCAGCGTCCTCAGAGCAGGACAGCTCCGGGGGAGCAGGATGGGGCAGGGAAAACCGGCAATCCTGAAATGGAATTAAGGGAAGAGCGCTGTGGGGCAATGGGGTAACAGCTGGAACAGCAAAGTTCCGTGGTGCCAGGGGAGGAGGGAAGGGCTGCGCTCCCCCAGCTCTGGGAGGCTGTCTCCCTGCCCAGGACACGGTGGGGATTTCCTGCTGGAGACAAGGGAAGGTCAGATGGGGAGGGGGCTGTGGGCTCAGAGCCCAGGGATGGTGCGGGGGCAGCTGGAAGGTGATGCCCAAACCACCACTGATGGTTGGCTGGGGCAGGGTGGGGACTGAGGGCTGACCTCATCTGCTGCTCCCTCCTTTCAGGGCAGGATTTGTGCGTGGGGGGGTTCATGGGAGCCCTGCAAGGAGCCATCATCTGTGCCAGCACCATCCTTAAGCGCAACCTCTACGCGGACATGGCGTGGCTGAAGATGCGCTTGCAGGCCACCAACTCCAAGAAGGGAGACTAAAGGCTGCCATCCCCCCAGCAGGGACCCCTGCTCCCCAGCACAGCACCCCACCTCACTCAGCTCTCACACTCCTGCAGCAGACCCGTCTCTATGCCAAGCTGAGGGATTTCATCCAGGACGAGGCTGTTCCCATTCCCAGACAGATTGTGCTGGACCTCACCCCGCCTCAAAAAATGCATCCCCTTCCACCATCATGTCCAGTGCTGGTTCCTGGCCATGAAGGGAGTCCCCAGGAGCTGTAGTGGCCAGGAGAGAAGTCAAGATAACCCCAAAACAGGTGCCACCAGCAGCTCCCGTGGCTGCTTGATCCCATCAGTACCACTGACCCCAGCCAAAGCCCACCTCCACCTGCAGCCCCGGAGCTGCCTGAGAGCTTGCTGGCTTTCCAGTGCTTCCAGAGTCATTCCTGGGAGCAGCAGGACCCCAGCCCCCCACAATTCCCAGTGTCTGGGTGCTGCTCTCCCCCCCTGTAGCCCCAAGGCATCCGTGGCACAAGCTCACCCTCCCTTAGCAGCAACAAAGTCCTTCTGTCTGCTGGTAAAAAAGCTTAGGAACGGGATGAAAGTCCTCTCCAGATGGGAAGGGAAGCACGTGAAACTGGAAGTAATAAAACAGTGATCATGATCCTGGGATTTGTGCCTCATGATGGGTCAGTGGGCTGGGGGTTGTGAGGGAGAAGGGGCAGGGAAAGCAGAATGGAAGGTGCTGATGGAGCAGGGGAAAAACAGAGCCCAGAGGCAGCTGCTGAGCAGGGAGCAGTGTGACCGTGCTGGAAAGGAGCCCGGGAAAGAGGCTTGAAGGCTGATCTGGCAAAGAGGATTAGATCACTGAGCAGAGAGATAATTCGGTGATGGGATGGAATTTGCAGAGAAGGTGAGCTCTGCCAGGAGAGATCACCCAGAGTCAGCCCCTTGAGGAATCCACAGCAGGGAACTGCAGGGGCTGCTCTGGCACCTCCAGCCCAGGTGAGACCCCACCTGCAGAGCTTCCCCCAGCTCTGGCTCCAACACCAGAGGGATGTGGAGCTTCTGGAGCAAGTCCAGAGGAGGCCATGGAGCTGCTCCAGGGCTGGAGCCCCTCTGCCATGGAGCCAGGATGGGAAAAATGGGGGTGCTCACCTGGAGAAGGCTCCAGGCAGAGCTCAGAGCCCCTTCAGGGCCTAAAGGGGCTCCAGGAGAGCTGGAGAGGGACGGGGGACAAGGGATGGAGGGACAGGAGCCAGAGAATGGCTCCCAGTGTCAGAGGGCAGGGCTGGATGGGAGATTGGGAATTGGGAATTGTTCTCTGGGAGGGTGGGCAGCCCTGGCACAGGCTGCCCAGAGCAGCTGGGGCTGCCCCTGGATCCCTGGCAGCAGAGCCAGGTCCTCTTCCCAGGGACCCTCTGGAGAGCAGAAACATCTGATTGAGGCCCAGAACAGTGCAGTGACACCCAACCTTCACCCAACCTTCCCCCAGCAGCTCCAAGGAGACCCAAAGCTGCCTCTGCTCCTGCTTTTCTCACCCCAAACAGCTCCAACCCTGCAATGCCATCTCAGTCGTGCTGGTGTTTTTTTAATCCAAACAAACAGTCCCAGGCCATGGAATCTGTCATGCAGAGGCAAAGCTGATGTGTTTGCTTGGCTGGTGCCCTGCCCATAAGGAAAATACCTGCTGTGAGATCAGCTCAGGTTCACCTGTTTGCTCAGGAGGCCATGCAGGACTCAAAGCTTTCAGGAGAAGAAGATGAGATCAAACAAACCCGGGGAGGTTACTGGGGTTTGCAGGCTGGGCTCACTGGGGCCAGAGCGGAGGTCAGGGAGGGGCTGTAGCAGCATTTCACAGAACCCTGGAACCACCTGGGCTGGGAAAGCCCCGAGAGCACCAAGTCCAACTGCCAAGGCCACCACTGACCCCTGTCCCCAGGTGCCACAAGCTGCTGAATCCCCCCGGGGATGGGGTCTCCACCCCTGCTCAGGCCTGGACTGCTGTTTCCATAGGGGAATCTTCCCAAATCCAAGCTGAACCTCTCCTGGCATAGCTCGAGGCCATTTCCTCTCCTCCTGTCCCCTGTCAGCAGAGCCCAGCTCCAGCTGGGGCAGAGCTGCACTCTCCAGAGCAGCAGGAGGGTTAAAAGGCACAGCCCCAGCCCCGTGCCCAGTTTCACCCAGTTTCTCATGCATGAAAGCTCCTCCACCCTCGGGGCCTCTCTGCTGAACTGCCTCTATCAGAATGTCTCAATCCTGCCCCGATAAGCAGAGCCCAACCCAGCTGGCAAAGCATTTCTGATTTCATTGGACATTATTTCCACCCATGGACTTTGGCTCCAGGGCAGCCACCCCCACATGGCCCCACGGGCACTCCCCTCCCCTGGGATGCCCCCGTGCTTCCTGCACCAGGGACAGGACCTGCCCTGCCTGCCAAAGTCTGGTGGGGCCTTTCCAGCCCCCTGAGAGCAGGGTGGGAGCAGGCAGGGGGGTCATGAGCTCTGGAGGCACAGTGCAGTGGGGTTTTTGGGAAATCACCCTAAGGAGACAGAGCAGTGCTTTGAGCCCCTGGCAGCAGGGCTGGGAGCTGGGGGGGTTTGTAAGGTCTCTGCCAACCTCACATCCCCATGGGAATCTTCCTTTGATCCCGCATTTTCACCCTTTTTTCCTCCTGCTAGCTGTGAGTAGCCCATTCCCAGGAAAACCAGTTCCTGCTCCCAGCCCGGAGGGAGGAGAGGGCGGAAGGAGGGATTTCCTCCTGGGAGGGAAAGGAGGCGGGGGAAAGGAGGGACTTTCTTCCATTCCTGGCAGGAAGCCCTCCCCAGAGTGCCCTCAGCATGCACCGGGCACCTTCTCCTGTTCCACACCTCTCCTTCCCAGCCTCCAGCTGCTCCAGCCAGCCGGGACATCCTGGCACTGCCCTCTGGGGCTCTCTGCAGGAGGGAGAAGAAATCCAAGAGGAAAGCTCACCACTAAGCTGTGTCCAGAGCAGTTTAATCTCCTCTTGGGCCCTGACCTCACAGCACCCAGTGGAGCTGGGCTGATACTGGGCCCTGGAAAGCAGACTGGAAACTCAAATCCGCTCTGGCCGGGCCTGTCTGGGCTCCTTCCGGCTGCACACGGAGCTCTGAGCACAAACAGCCCCACTAAACCAGGGGCTGTCATCAGAATCAAACTGGTTTTGCATAAAGAGGAGCCACCCTGCACCTTGGGTGCCAGGTGTCAATGAAAACCATGCAAAGAATGTGTTAAAAAAAAAAAACCAAGAGAGAAGTGAAAACTCAACCTTTTGTGTCTTTTTTAATCCATTTACTGATTTCACCACACAGAAAATAAAAAAAACAGTACAAAGAACTGTAAAAAATTCTGATCCTTCCAAGCAAGGTGCATTGCACTGCAGCAGAAAACAAATCATGTGCTGGTTCGAGCCTAAAAAGTAGGAATATTTGGCAAAAAAACCCTGTACCAACAGACAGCACCCATGGAAAACACGAGTGTCTAAAGGGAAAAGGTTCTTGTGCACCTCGATCCCTTTGGGAAAGGGATAACTCAACCAACTGGGAGCAGCCCCAAGGCCTGGGGCAGCCCAGACTGCTGGCAGAACTCAGCAGCCCTGGGAAGTGCTGGGGGGGAGATTTTGGGGCAAAACCCCACAATTCAGCCTGCTGTGAGCCCTGCCTCTCCCCAGCCCCGTGAGGTGTGTCCCCATCACCCTAAGGAATGCTTGGCTCAGCCTGGGATCCAGGTGCTGGAGGTACAAAATATTCCTTCCCTGCTGGCAGCAGGGTGGGATCCCACAGCCTGGGGCAAGAGAGGGTTTGGAACAGGTCCCAGGATAGAAAAGGAAGTAGATGGTGAAAAAATAAAAAGCCTTTCTAAATTGTTATTCAATTTAAAAAAAGACAAACCAGGACAAAGCCAGCGTAGAGCACTCACACTCCAAAAAGCACACACACTCCAAAACCCCTGGCCAGAGCAGCACACAGAATCCCACAGGCTGGAACAGGGTCTGCCTCCCTGCTGTGCCCAAAAAGCCAGAAGTGTCCCCCTCCCCAGCAGCCCCCAGCCTGGCTGACCCCTCAGCAGGGTGGGCTGGGGCAGGGGGTTCCCACCCTTTGTCCCCAGAGCTGCACTCCCAGCTCTGTTCCCCTTCCCTCCCTCCACCCTCCTGCTCTCCAAACAACTCCTGAAGTCCCTTCAGCACCCACGATGTTTCCTAGGGAAACACTGAGAACTCCTTAAAGCCAAGAGAGACTCTGATGCTTGCCAAGAGCCAGCAAAAAGGGAGAGGATGGTTTTAGGGTTTGGAGAAGGCCAAACCCTCTCTTCCCTCTTGGAATAAACCATTAAGAAATCAAAACTAGAGCTGCAGCTTTCACAGTGACCAGGAAACAGCTCTGCCCTTGTCCAAGGTGACCACAGGGCAAGGAGCTGATTGCTCCCAAGCCTGGCAGGGCCAGAAAAAGCCCCCAGAAGGGAACTTAACCATCCTGGGACTCTTCCCATGCAGTCAGTGCAGGACTGGCACACGCCTGGCACCTGACGTGGCACAGCTGGGTGCCCACGTGAGGAGTTCTGGGCTCCTCAAATCTTTTTTTTTCTGGAGAAATCCAAAGCAGGAGCCAAGCAGGTACTTTGTGCCCTCTCCAGAAACATCCCAGCTTGAAGAAATCTCTGGGGAGTGGAGCTGCAGGAATGAAAACCACCTCACAGGTGTGAGTGGGGCACCAACCCTTGGGCTGACCAGTACAGGTCCAGCACTGGAGGGACTGGGAGCCTCCCTCATCCCAAACTCCTCAGGGATTTACATTCCTTTCTTCCCACACCTGACGAGGGCAGGAAGCAATCTTCCCACCTGAATCCCTGACCCAACAGGGCATGGATTCCCCAGCCTGACCCCCTCCTCCACAGCCCACCACTACCAACACCCCCAGTGCAAACGGCTGAACTGGGAGCACTGGGAGGGAAGAGACCTGCATGGAGCACAGAGGGTTTGAGCTACAAAAACTGCTTCAGCACGGCCAAAGGTGTGTGTGGAAAAGGGAATCTGGGTGTGAGACTGACCAGGGAGAGAAAACCCAAATCTGAGTCTGTGCTGGATCAATTCCAGAGAACTCAGGTGCTCCCACCCTGAGCATCCAAACCCAGCAGGTGGAGAAGGAGGGGCAGGAGGAGACCAAGGCAGTGTCGTTCCCAGGCAAGGGACAGTCCCATGGCTCATTGTGCAGCAGATCCTTAATTTCCCCAAAATAGGAGGGGTCAGTCCAGCAGATGGCAAATTCCATTGCATTGGGACACACAAGTCCTGGGTCTGGCTTTTCCAGCAGCCAGACGCCCAGGGGGAAAACAAGGCAGCTGGGAAAGGAGCAATTCAGGGAAGTGAGAGGTTTTATCAAGGTGCAGGTGCAAAACAAAAAGCGCTTCCCCTCCTTCCCGTGGCTGGAATCCAACTGTGGCAGCACTGCAGCCCCGCCATCATCTGAGCAGGAATCTAGATCTGGAAAGGCAAAAGGAAAGGTTGGGACTGCCCCGAAGCTCAGAATTATTCTGCTGCTCTGTCCAGGCTTGAGTGGGCTGAGAAGCTCCCAAAGCAAGCACGAGCTCTTGCCTTGGCTTTCCTAACTCTCCTCTCCCTAAGGCAGAAGATAATTACAGGCACATCTGCCCTGAAGGGCAAGAGGTGGACCAAGGTTTCATGGGACAGAAGAAAGGGATTTCTCCACAAATCCGACCCTTCTCCCGCTAAAATCCTCTCTGACAAGTCATTTGGATCAGTGACAAAGTCATCCAGCACAGCCCAGCTCAGGACTGTCCCATCTGTGCCCCGGGGCAGCTCTGCCAGCACTCCTCAGCCTCACTTTCTCAATTTCCTGGCAAAACCCTGTTTCCACACCAAACTGTGCTCTCCAAACTGCCTGAGCTGGGCCTTTGGGACCCTTCCTAATGCAAAGGGACAATATTTTGTATTTCCAACACACACCAGACACACCAACCCCCACTTTGGGCTGGCTCTCACCTTCTGATCCAGTCTCTGATAATCACCAGATTTGGGCCGTCGACCCGTTTTTGATCTTTTTCCTTCCAGAGCAAAAGCAATGATCTTTGGAGAGAGAAAAATGGAGAGAGGGTGAGTGGAACAGCAGCTTCCAACACAGGCTCACCTCTGGATTTTCATTTTCCTGATCCCACAACCCTTTCCTGAGACCAAGCACTTGAAAGGTGTAAATGCCAGTGCTCAGCCATTCCTAAGATGGATAACGAGGTTTGCTCAACAAGCAGAAAACAGTAAGAATGTTCTCTTTTTTTGTCCTCCCTCAAAACCAGCTTTGTGTGAGGAAAAACAACCCCAACCTTCTGATGCTGCTACAGAAAACTGTCAGTAGGAAACTGTCAGAGGTGAGATGGAGGGATCCACACCCCTCTGTGGTTTCACCTCTCAGCAGAGCTGAGAACACCCAGTTCCCACCAGCTCCAACCCCTTTCCTGGTCACAACCCTCCCGCTGCTGTGGGACCACAGGAACGTGGAGCAAACTGGGAGATACTGGTGAGAAACCAGTGGGGATGAGGGGAAAGGGCTGGCAGGTGCCAGCCCACGCCGGGGGCTGGAGCAGGGCGCTCACCTTGCGCTTGTTGTGGTAGGCCACGTAGAGGGCAGCGACAATGACAGCCGTGGTCACCAGGTAGGCAAAGAAGTGGCTGCTCTCCGAGCGGGCCCTGGGCAGGGAGGGAACACTCCTGTCCCTGTCCTGCTCCAGGGAGGTGTCACTGCCCTCCTCAGCCTTGGCCACGTCCTCCACGGCGCTCTCCTCATTCTCCAAGGAGCTGTCACCCTCCCCAGCGGGGGCAGCCGAGTGGGACACAGGACTCTGCTCCTCCTGGGAGTTCTGAGCACTGTCCTGGCCCTGAGGCTGCTCGCCAGCAGCACTGCCCTGGCTCTCAGCCTGGGCCTGCTGCCCGCCTGGGCTGCTGGCCCCGTTGCCAGCCCTGCTCCCGTCACCGTTGCCCTGGTTGGTGCCACCCTGGGTGTTGCCCTGGTCCTGGTTGGTGCTGTCCTGGGTGTTGCTGTTGTGGTTGTTGCTGCCCTGGTTGGTGTCCTGGTCCCTGTTGGTGTTGTCCTGGTCATTGCTGTTCTGGCTGTTGCTCTGGTTGGTACTGCCATTTGTGTTCTTGTCACTGCTGTTCTTGTCCTTGTCACCCGTGCTGCCCCCGTTCTCGTTGTCCCCTGCCTGGCTGCCACCCTGGCCGTTCTTGCTGACACTGCTCTGCTGGTTGTTGTTGTTGTTCTGGCTGCCACTGTCACCATTACTGCTGGTCCCTGTAGTGCCCTGGCTACCAGTGCCACTGCTTTGGTTGCCCGTGTCTGCAGTGCTGGAGTCTTTACTGCCCTGGCCAACAGTGCCACTGCCTGCATTGCCCTGGCTAACACTGCTGGCCCCTGCAGTGCCCTGGCTACCAGGGGCACCGCCTGCGCTGTCCTGCCCATCACTGCCTGTCTTGCCTGTGTTACCACTGCTGCTGTTCTGGTTTTCGCCTCCTTGTTCCCCACCTCCTCCGTTGCTGCTTCTACCATTGCCATCTGCACCTTGGCCCTCCTGAGCAGCCTCTGTGCCGTTGCCTTTTTGTGACTCCTTATTCTCCTTCTTGTCGTTGCTGTCGTTTACAGTCGGATTTTTGTCCTGCTGTTCATTTTGCGTGTTCTCATCCGCGTTGGTCCCGCCGCTCGTGTCTGTGTTGGGGTTGCCGTTGTTGGAGTTACCCTGGTCCGTCTGCTCGTTTCCGTTCCCTGTGTTCGTGTTCGTGTGCTCCCCGTTGTCACCTGCTCCGGCTCCCTCAGACACCGCGGGAGATCCGCCGGGCTCCGTTTGCGAGCCGTCTGCAGCGGCAAACACGGGGAGCCCGGTCAGTGGGCACCGGGGGGACGGGGGAGACCCCCAGAGGGGCGGCGGGACCCTGCGGGACCCGGGACACGCCACAGGAGCGGGGGAGCCCAGCCGGGACAGAGGGGGAGCTCGGGGGAGCGGGGTTACCGAGGGCGGAGGGGGCACCCCGGTGAACCTCGGGGGACCGGGGTTACCGAGGGCGGAGGGGGCACCCCCGGTGACCGAACGCGGCAGAACCCCAAGGGCAGAGGAGGCCCCCAAACCAAGCGCGGTGCCTGACCCCCCCAGGCCCAAGGGCTTAGATCCCCTCTCCCGCCCCCGCCGCAGTGCCCCGGCCCGGCGTACCGGCGGCGCAGAGCCCCAGCAGCAGCAGCAGCAGCGGGAGCAGCAGCGGCAGCGCCCGCGGGGCCTCCATGGCGGGCGGGCCCTCAGCGCCGGCTCGGCCGCTTCCGGGCGCGGCTCTCGCGAGAGCGGGGAGGCAGCGGGAACGGCGCCGAGGGGGCGGAGACAGAAGTTAATTTGAATATTTGGGCGGGTCTATGTGCTCAGGGCGGGGCTTAACAGAGGGCGGAGTTGTGGGCGTGCTCGCGGATGGGGCGGAGCTTGTTCCTGCTGGGGGCGGGGCTTGGGAGCCGCTTTGGGAGGCAGTTGGCGCCCCCTGGCGGACGCAGCCCAGCCCTGTGCAGTCGCGGCCGAATTTTGGGGTAAAACCCGAGGATTTGGGGTAAAACCCGCCGGTTCGGAGTCTCTTTCCCGGCCCTGAGAGCCTGGGGCAGTGAGGAAGGCAGTGACTGAAGCTCCAGGCGGGCTCTGGAGTGGGCGAGGCTGGGGGACAGCCGGCAGGAAATCACGGCTGCTTTCCTTTCCCTTTCCTTTGCTCCAGGACAGCTCTGGAGAACCTGCTGGTTTTGGATAACCCGCTAGTTTTCGGGTATTCTTTTTATTTTTTTAATACCTTTTTTTTTTTTTTTTTTAATTTTTTGGATACCTGTTATTTTTCAGATGCTGCTTCGTTTTTTGGTTAACCTGTTGCTTTTCTTTTTTGGCCCAAGCAGGCACGTCCTGTTGCAGAGCAGCGATTCCCAGCGGAGCAGGAAACTGGCTGTGCCTGTCAGCAGGCGCCCAGGACTGTTCACTTCTTTCCACCTTATCTGGTTTAGACTGTTAAATCTCCTTCTCCGGGCTGAATATCCAGGAATCTGTCTCCAGCAGGAATCACAATCCTCCATGGGTCCATGGCCCGCTCCATTTAACCCTATAACGCAGGAAAAACGACACGTTTAAACCAACACAGTGACTGGGCAATAGCCCTGCCTTGGAGAAGATGTGGCTGAGATTCTCCTCTGGTGGTTCCTTTTTCCCGGTCTCCAGGGAATCTCAGCTCCATTCAGCACATTCCAGCGATCCCTGCTGCTCGGCTCTGCCCGTGCCAGCCTTTCCAGGGAGACCAGAGCAGCTGGCCCAGCGCTTTTTTGGGATTCAAACAGAAAACCGAGGCTGTTTCTCGTGCTCGGCTTCCCCCCACCCCTGGAAATCAGGAGTGACTGAGCCGAGGCCAAGTTTGTGCCCCGGGGACGGAATCCTGCCCGAGGCACCGCGGGCGAGGCTGGCAGCAGCCCCTGGCCGTGGCACCGGACCCGGCGCTTCTGCTGGCACCAGTGACCTCCCCTCGCTCCCGAGGGCAGCTGCTGCTCCTGGCCGTGGGTCATGGAGCCCCCCGGGCTGGGAGGGACCCCCAGGGACGGCGGGGTGCAGCACCTGAGCCCGCTCTCACCTGCGCGGAGCTCCCTCCCAGGCTCAGCCCTGGGGCGCTCCTGGTGCCTCTGCTCTCACCAGTCCCTGCAATTCCCGGTTTGGGGATGGCTCTTTCCGAGAGCAGGCTGGACACACAGATCTGGCCTTAATTAACACTAATTGGGGTGCTTTCGCGCGCTGTCCCGAGGTCTGGTGTCAGGATAATAAAGTCCTCACCTCCCCGACACGTCTGCGTCCCCGTCCCGCCCCTTCCCCCCGAGGGCTAATCTGGGCAGGATAAAGGATCAAAAGGAGAAACAATTAGCAAATGGAAGAATTTAATGACGCTAATTAAAATGTATTAAGTGTAGCCACTGCCTCTGCAGCAGCTGCTTTGGCAGGAGCCCTGAGGACGGCAGCAGCCGCCTTACCCCGGACATCTGGCGTGCCCTCCCCTCCAGCCCCCGAAAAAAGAGCTCTGAAAAAACCTCGGAGCCCGCGGTGGAGCCCCTAATTAGCTCCATCTCGGCAGGAGACCCCCGGGACCTCATTAGGCTTTTCAATTAGTGCCTGGCCGGCCTGCAGGGGGGGAGGGCTGGGCCGGGGACGGGGGGGCTGCAATTCAGCAATGGGGAGGTGACAGGAGGAGCCCCGGGTCCAGAGAGAGCCAGGGGAGCTCTGGGCTAGCCCAGGTGCTCCCAAAGAGCCAGGAGAGCCCCAGGCTGGCCCCAGGTGCTCCCAAGGTGTCCAGAAAGAGCCAGGAGAGCCCCAGGCTGGCCCCAGGTGCTCCAAGGAGCCCCTGGCCAGGCTCTGGTGGGCAGCCCCTGGCCATGAACCCCACGGGGCAGTGCCCGAGGGGGCCCGGCCAGCTCTGGAAGGTTCCTGACCTTGTCATGCAATCAGGAAATGGTTTGGGCTGGATGGAATCTTTGAGGTCACCTTGTTCCACCCCCCTGCCATGGCAGGGACACCTAACCCTAACCCTAACCTGTTCCCAGCCTGCCCAGCTCCCGAGCACCACCAGGGCTGGGAACAGATGTTCCTCTTCCGTATGGGAAAACAGTGAGTCAAACAAAGGAATATTCTCCTGCTGAAGCCCAACATCTGCTGGGAGCTGTCTGGCTCTGGCTGGGGTTTAATCCTTGTGACAGGTCTCTCCATGCCCCTAATGCCCCATGAAATCCAATTCAAGGGGCTGCTTGTCCACAGCCTGCTGCTGGTGCTGGGGAGAGCGGGGCTGAGCCTCCTCCTCACCAAAAACCACTTTCTTGGAACAGTTTCTCTCAAAAAAGCTCCGTTTTGGCTCTTTTCAGGCGATGGCCAGGCACGCTCTGGGTGACACCCTAATCCCCTCGGCCCTGGCTGTGTGACACGTGGCTGTCCTCCCCTGCAGCAGCCCTGCTCCAGGCCAGAATTCACACAGGTTTTCCTCTCGGAAAGCAAGAAATCTGAGTAATTTGGAGTGTGGAACGGCAGCACCTCCCCGACCTGGGTGTGGGCACGAGGGGGCTTTGGTGGCACCCCAGAGCTGCTCACGCTCCCAGCCTGGCTCTGGCAGCTTGGGGTGCTCCAAGCTGGCAATTCCAGCTGCCCACGTGATGGTCCTGAGCTGGACAAGGTGGCCACACTCCTGCTGGAGGTGCCACTGCCGCTTGCAAAGGCATCAGGAGCTTCCACAAGGGTTTGGAGCTGGCCCCAGGTGTGTCCCCAGGGCTCACCTCAGGGCCCCTGCTTGGGGCCTGGTTCAGGTGTGAGTTTTTGTAGTTTTGCCCCGCTCTGGTATGAAAATCCTCAAATCCAGGTGTTTTCTGCTGCAGATATGGATGCCAACATCTGGAAAACACAGACAGAGCCTCCTCAGTCCCCGTGAGGTTCCCTTTCCCCTCTACCTGCAGACAGGTGCCTGCTGCTGCTCCACCTCCTTACAAACACTCCCCTGGTGGCTTCTCAGCATGGAAGGACAGGAGACGTGTCACAGCAGGGGGAAACGTGTCACTGATCCCCCCAGTGCACCAAGGTCCCACCAGACCCCGCAGCTGCAGACAGGCTCACCCATCCTTGGTGTCCCCAAAACAAAGGTGAGCGCAGGCAGAGAGCAGCCAGGCTGGCCTGGGAGGCAGCAGCAGGGCAGGAACTCCCAGGGGGGATGGAGCAGGGCTGTGAACCCGTAAATTCGCTCCAGGCAGGTGCAGCTCCAGGACAGCCTGCAAGAGAGACAAAATTGTGAGTTCCAGGGGAAAGCTGGGGGTTTTCCTGCTGGAATAGAAGGAAAGGCAAGAGTCCTGACACACCCAAGTGCTGAACTGACTGAGGACTCCAAATGGGTTGAAAATCCATCGGGTTTGTTTTCTGCAGGTCCTTTTTCATGCCCGGTTTGGAAGAGGCAGGCCCAGAGCACCCAGTACACACCAGTAGCTCCCAGTCCCCGGCTTCTCGGGCACTGGTTCACCAACCCCCCGTGTCCTGGGTAACTCCAGCAAGCTGTACCCTGTTGGTGGACACCCCAAAACCCCGCTGAGCCCATGGCCAGAGGTGTTCAGGGGCGCTGGACCTCGGGAGCAGGACTGGAATTCCATCCCGAGGTATTCCCCAGGGAGGTGGCAGAGAAGTGGCTTCCCACACAGACCACACTCACACCGCGAGCTGCAGCTGTAGTTTTATTTCCTTTTGTGAAAAATAACAGGATTTTGAGGTGATAAAAACACAACCCCTCCCAGGGCTCAGCCCCAGACCCTGCCCAGCCCGGCACGGCGGCGGGCAGGAGCTGCATCCCCGGGGCAGGACCAGCTCCGTGCCAGGACAGGGCTGGCGACGGGAGCAGGATTTGGGAGCAGCTGGAGGCGTTCCTGCTCCTGGATCTGGGATGGAGTGCCAGTTCCAGTCCACACCTGCCGTGTTTGGCGCTGGCACCACCGTGAGGGTCCATCCAGTGCCCCACGGCAGCGATGGGCACTCAGCTCCTCCCTCAGAGATCCCCACCGGCGGCACCTTCTGGAGGGTCTATTCCATTTTTTTTCCTTTTTTTTTTCTCCTTTTTTTAATAAAAACAGTCTTTAGGTTGACTGCAGGCAGCAGCTCTGAGCAGAAAGCCCCTTCCTCCAGAGCCCGCTCCCAAAGAGTTCAGAAAGGGTCAAATATTGACCAATAATGGTTTTGGCTGCGTTTGAATCTTGATTGTGGCTTCTGCAATGTACAGCGGGGAGGGGACGGGGTGGGGAGGAGGACGGGAGGGCCGGGGTGTCCTCAGTCAGCAGGTTTGGTGACCAGGGACAGCGGCTGCGTCTGCAGCACGGCCAGGGCGGCCGGCACGGCACCGGGGGCGGCCAGCAGGGCCGGGGGGGTCCCCGAGGCAAAGGGGACGGGCCTGGAGAGCAGCGAGGAGGAGGAGGAGGAGGAGGAGGAGGAGGAGGAGGCTTTGCTGGCGAGGACGGCGAGCTGGGCCCTGGCCTCGGGCTTGGTGGTGAGCGAGAGCGGCTGGGCCTGCTCCGAGTGCGTGGCGGCCGGCGCGGCCGGCGAGGCCAGCGCGGCCGACGGCGTGGCCGGCGAGTCCAGCATGCTGCCGTGGGACGAGGCCGGGCTGGGGCACGGCTTCTCGGCCGGCAGGTAGGGCACGCAGGGCTTCTTGCTCTTGGCGGGCAGGGAGCCTGCGGGGACAGGCACGGCGTGAGGGGCGCGGCGCGGCGCGGGGGGCCGCGGGCGGGGGGCACTCACCGTCGGCCTCGTGGCTCTGCTGCTGCTGCTGCTGCTGCTGCTGCTGCTGCTGGGCCAGCTTCTCGCGCTTCCGCTTCTTCTTCTTGCCCTGGAAAAGAGAGCTTCAGCTCCTCCCGCGGCTCCCGGCCGCCACGGGGGTGCTGGGGGGGAAACACGGCTGGCAGGGCACGTGGAGGGCTCGGCACCGTCACCCGCTGCCCCAGCACCCCAAACTCTGCCCCCGAGCACAGCCAGCCCCATCCCAGCACCCCAAACTCTGCCCCCGAGCACAGCCAGCCCCATCCCAGCCCCCCAAACTCTGCCCCCGAGCACAGCCAGCCCCCTCCCAGCACCCCAAACTCTGCCCCCGAGCACAGCCAGCCCCCTCCCAGCACCCCAAACTCTGCCCCGAGCACAGCCAGCCCCCTCCCAGCACCCCAAACTCTGCCCCCGAGCACAGCCAGCCCCCTCCCAGCACCCCAAACTCTGCCCCCGAGCACAGGCAGCCCCCTCCCCAGCAGCCAGAGCCCAGGAAGGGGCTGGGGGCACACAGGGCCACACGTACGTAGTTGTCCCGCGCCGACCAGGTCGGGTAGAGCTGCGAGTGCAGCTGCCGCTCCTTCCGCGCCAGCTCGTAGTACTTGGCCTGCTCCTCCCGTGAGAGCGAGTGCCACTGCGGGGCAGAGCACGCTGGGGACCCCAGAGCCACCCCAGGAACCCCCAGAGCCACCCCAGGAACCCCCAGAGCCACCCCAGGAACCCCCAGAGCCACGCTGGGGACCCCAGAGCCACGCTGGGGACCCCTAAACCCACACTAGAGACCCCAGAGCCACTCTGGGAACCCCCAGATCCACACTGGAGACCCCAGAACCAGGCTAGAGACCCCAAATGCACACCAGGAAAACCCAGTTACCTGCGAGGATGCCCAGAGCTATGCTGGAGACCTCAAAGCCACGCACTGGAAACTCCAGAGGTGGCTGGAATCCCCAAATCCCCACTGCTGACCCTGAGCTCCTGCTGCCCTGGGCTGCAGGCTCCATCCCTCCCCATCCCAGGTCACCAGGAGCTCCCTGGGCTGGCAGTGCCCAGGTGTGGGGGCTGACCCAGGGGCTCGGAAGGGTTCCTAGACTGGCAGTGCCCAGGTGTGGGCTCTGCAGGGTGCCTGGGGTGCCCCCGTACCCGCCGGCCCAGGATCTGGTTGATGGCCGCGCTCTCCTTCAGGGTGCACTCGGCCACCACCTTGGCCCTCATCTCCTTCATGTACAGCATGAAGGCGTTCAGAGGCTTCTTGATGTGGGGCTTCTTCTCCTCCTCCTTCTTCACCGCCACGGGCGATTTCCTGCCGTGGGAGGGAGCGGGACGGGGGTCAGGACCCCCGGGAGCAGCCCCCGGGATGGGGGGGGTCGGGACCCCCGGGAGCAGCCCCCGGGATGGGGGGTCGGGACCCCCGGGAGCAGCCCCCGGGATGGGGGGTCGGGACCCCCGGGAGCAGCCCCCGGGATGGGGGGTCGGGACCCCCGGGAGCAGCCCCCGGGATGGGGGTCGGGACCCCCGGGAGCAGCCCCCGGATGGGGGGTCAGGACCCCCGGGAGCAGCCCCCGGGATGGGGGGTCGGGACCCCCGGGAGCAGCCCCCGGGATGGGGGGTCGGGACCCCCGGGAGCAGCCCCCGGGATGGGGGGTCGGGACCCCCGGGAGCAGCCCCCGGGATGGGGGGTCGGGACCCCCGGGAGCAGCCCCCCTCCCATTCCCCCCACTCACGAGCTGCCTGCAGGGCTGGAGCTGGGCTGGGAGGGCTCCTGCTTGACGATGGGGGAGACGATGGTGGGGTGGGGGATGCCCGAGGGGTGCAGCCCGTGCGCGGGCGGTGGCACCATGTGCGGGGAGAAGCGGCTGGACATCAAACTGCAGGGGGCACAGACAGCGGGGTGGGCACGGCAGCCAGGGACCCCCCAGAACCTCCCGGGCTCAGAGACCACCTGCCCTAACCCAGCTGAGCTGGAAAGGCTGAGAATGGGCTGGAGCCCCAAAGGCACACTGGAAACCCCGAAACCGTGCTGGAACCCCAGCCCACCCTAGAGACCCCAACCCACCCTAGAGACCCCAAATCCAACCTAGAGACCCCAAATCCTCTCTGCACTCCCCAAAGCCATGCTGAACACCCTGAGTCCACCTGAAAGCCCCCAGGTCCCAGCCCAGCTTTGAGATGGTGACACTGGTCCAGCCCCAGCCATGCCCTGAGCCCATGGGATGTCCCCACTCCCCCACCCCTGGGGACCAGCCACGCCCTCCAGGGGCATTTTCAGCCGCCTGGGACTGGTCTGTGCCCAGGCTCTGTGTGCAGCCAAGAGTCCCAAAGCCAGTGCCAGCTCGGGGGTGGCCCTGAGGGTCCCTCCCCTGCCGAGACCCACCTGGACATGGAGGCGTTCATGGCCAGGGCGGGGTACGGGTGCCGGAAGCCACCAGCAGGAATGGAGTACACGGGCTGTCCTTGCCTACAAAAACACCAATTTCAGGGGGAAAAAAGATCCCTTTCCATTCCATGGGCACCCTTGGACTGGTCTTTCCATCTGCAAGATTCCCAAGTTTTCCAGCTGCAGGGAGCCCCTCCCTTCCCACCCCGCCAGGAGCCTGCAGCATCCTGCTGAGCCTGCAGGAGAAGTGGATGGAGCAGCAGCAGGAGGAGGAGGAGGAGGAGGGTCTCAGCGAGCCTCCCAGGGTCCCGTGCCAGGGTCAGCCCGTCCTTACTGTGGCACGAGCCAGCCCAGCGGGTGTGGCAGCTGCCCCACGGCTCCAGGTGACAGCGGGTAGTAGGGGGGCAGCTCGGGGGGGTGCGGCGGCCGTGGGATCCCTGTGAGGGGCAGAGGGAGGGGGGTCAGAACAGGGGCACGGCAGCCAAGGAGCCCCCCGTGCCCTCCAGCACCTTTCCCTTGAGCACCCCAGATCCCCTTTTTGAGCACCTCCCCCCTCTGAGCACCCCTCAGCACCCCTCACCCAGGCTGGGCAGAGCCGAGACAGCCCCAGCAGAGCCCTGGGGGATCCCCACACCCCAGCCCGAGCTGTCACTGGGCAAGGACCCCCCGGTCCCTGGCTGCACCCCCAGCCCCCTCCCAGACTGGGGTGAGAGGCAGAGGCAGCATCCATGGGAGAGCCCCTTGTTCCCAGCCCATTGCCCTGCTCCCCCAGCCCCGCTCGCCCCCAGGTGTCCCCAAGGTGTCCCCCAGCCCCGCTCACCCCCAGGTGTCCCCCAGGTGCCCCCCAGCCCCGCTCGCCCCCAGGTGTCCCCCAGGTGTCCCCCAGCCCCGCTCGCCCCCAGGTGTCCCCCAGGTGTCCCCCAGCCCCGCTCGCCCCCAGGTGTCCCCCAGGTGCCCCCCAGCCCCGCTCGCCCCCAGGTGTCCCCCAGGTGTCCCCCAGCCCCACTCACCCGTTTTGGGGTCGATCTCTGGGGACAGGTGGCCGGGCGGTGACCCCGGCGGGAAGGGCTCGCTGCTGTAGGTGATGAGCGGCGTCAGGGGGTGCATGTGATGGGCGTGCTGCACCACGGGCACCTTGTTGGACTGTGGGCAGAGCGTGTGGCAGGGCTCACCCCACGGCAACAGCCCCTGGGCAGTGGGGCAGCACGGCCACGGCACCCCACCGGCCCCGCAGCTGCCCCAGGGAAGGTGTCCCTGCCCCAGGGAAGGTGCCCCTGTGCCACAGACGGTGTCCCTGCCCCAGTGACCGTGTCCCTGCCCCAGGGAAGGTGCCCCTGCCCCAGTGACCATGTCCCTGCCCCAGGGAAGGTGTCCCTGCCCCAGGGACGGTGCCCCTGCCCCAGGGACGGTGCCCCTGCCCCAGGGACGGTGTCCCTGCCCCAAGGAAGGTGCCCCTGCCCCAGGGACGGTGCCCCTGCCCCAGGGACGGTGTCCCTGCCCCAGGGAAGGTGCCCCTGCCCCAGGGACGGTGTCCCTGCCCCCTCTGCTCTTTAGGACCCCTCCCCAGCCCAAACCACTCCCGAATTCCCCATGGCATGGGAGAGGATCACTGGCAGGAGCAGGGGGGTGCTGGGAACCCCCCGGGGCTGGGGCTGCTCTCACCAGGTGGGCGGGCGAGGGCGAGCGGCTGTCCTTGAGCGTGGCCCCGGCCGGCACGTCCAGCAGCGGCCACTTCATCTGCAGGTACTGCGGGAGGGATGGACACTGCCCTCCAGGAACCTGACACAGCCCTGGCCCCAAAACCCTGCCCCAGACACTGCACCGGGCCTGAGACACCCCCGGCCCCAAAACCACCCCAGCCCTGGCCTCAAACACCCTCTGACCCCAAAACACCCCCAACCCTGAAACATCCCAAAACATCCCTACAGCCCTCCAAAATAACCCTATTCCCAAAAGATTCCCCAGCTCCAAAACTTCCCCCCAATCCCAAAATATTCCCCAGCTCTGAAACAACCCACTGACCCCAAAATATTCCCTGGCCTCGCCTGCACAGCCAGCTCAGGACACCTCAACCCATGGGCAAAGAGGTTTTGGGGTTTTTCTCCCTTTCTGGGTTAACACTCCCTGGCACCCCCAAAGAAAGGGGCTTTGTGCAGCGTCTGGGGGGCCAGAGGCATTTCCCGAGGACAGCAGGAGGGAGGGAGGGTCCCTGGAGATGCCAGGGCTGCAGAATGTGGGAATGTGGCTGGAGCAGCTGCCTGCAGGAATTTCCCCAAACACAAACCTTCCTGAGCTGAGGCAGCTGGAAGGAAAACCCAGCAGGAGTTTGGGGGAGCATTAACCCTTCCAGGGCTGGGGGTTCCTCCCCCCTCACTCGGCCTCCTGTCACCCCCAAAGTGTCCCGAGTGTCCCCTGCAGCACCTCTGGCAGGGGCTGGCAGCTGGGACACCCCACAGCCCGAGCGGAGCTCACCTGGAATGCGGGGGGCCCCGAGCTCACCGTGACTGCCAGCCCCACATCTCCCGTGGGCTGGCTGTCACCTGCCAGCTCTCACTGTCACCCGTGGGGTCACTGTCACCCCAGGTTCACTGTCCCCTGTGGGCTGGCCATGACCTGCCAGCTGTCACTGTCCCCCGTGGGGTCACTGTCACACATGGGCTCACTGTCCCCTCTGGGCTCACTGTCCCCCAGCCCTCCCTGGCATGAGGAGCTGTTCCCCAAGGGGCAGCCTTGCTGCACCCTCCAAACCCAGCTCATCCTCAGCTCCAGGGCAGCCAAAATGTCCCAAGTGCTCCAGGGCCACCCTGCAGCCACACTGGGGTGGCACTGGGGACCCCCAGCTGTCCCCAGCCGAGGCCCCGGGTGAGACCCTCAGTGCCCCCCAGCCCAGCTCAGGGAGCTCCCTGACCCCCCCAGCCCAGCTCAGGGGGCTCCCTGACCCCCCCAGCCCAGCTCAGGGGGCTCCCTGACCCCCCCAGCCCAGCTCAGGGGGCTCCCTGACCCCCCCAGCCCAGCCCAGCCCCCTCCCACCACAGAGGGGCTTTCTGGGCTGCCCTGTAAGCGGAGAAGGCGCGAGGGGACGGGGACAGGTTGGGACAGGGGGGGACAGGGGGGGACAGGGGGATGGCACCGGGGGAGCCTTGGGGATAAAAGGCTGATTCTCATTTCGAGGCCGCTCCGGGAGCCTGGGGAAGGGGAAGGGAGGGGAGGAAGAGGGGGGGACTCTTTCAAAATACACAGAGTGGGGGGAGCTGGTTCACGGTTCAGTGGTGATGTGGAAAAGTGACCCCCCCTCGCCATCCCCTGGCTCCAGCTGGGACACAGCCCCCACTGTCCCCCCACCGGGGATCCGAGCTGTGAAACAGCAGGGAAAAAAAGAGGAAAATAGTTGAAAATCGGTCACATTCCAGAGAGATTAGAGCCAGTCCTGGGTCCTCGTTACCAGCCAATTAAAACCAGGGGTAACCCCTTCCCTGCTGGAGCCCATCCCCCTGGGAGCCCCCAGACCCCCGAGAAGGGGCCAGGGGATCCCCGATGTCCCCCTGGGGGCGTTCACCAGAGGATTTCCACCCCTCCTCCCCTGCCAGGCACCAACCCAGCTGTGCTGCTTTCCTGGGAAGGGGAAGAGCCCCTGGTGGGGCTGGCTGGGCCTGGGTCCCACCCTGGGTCCCACCCTGGGTGCTGCTGTGGCACGTCCTGCGTGTCCCAGGGCTGCAGGTCCCCGTGGGTCACACCCTGCTGCCGTGTCCCACCCCAGGCTGCAGCTCCTGGCAGCTCCACCTGCTGATGCCCCGTGTCAGTTTGTCACCCTGTCCCAGGGTTCCACCACCCAGCTGCGTGTCCCAGCCCCTCGTGTCCGTCTGTCCTGCCCCAGCACTGCTGTGCAGGTGAAAAGGGGTTTCTGAGGGGTTTTCCAGGCTGGAGTCCAGGTGTCCCAGCATCACCCACCCCAGCACAGCTCCACTTTCCAGGCTCTCCAACTCATCCCAGCGCTCCCTGTCCCAGCACAGGCTCCTCTCTGCTGGGATCAAAGCTTCAGCCTTGGTGCCACGGGCCTCGTTTTGGGACAGAAATCCCTGTTTGGGACCATCTGGGGCAGGAGCCTCCCTTTGCCTGCAGAGGCTCCAGCCCAGAGATGATCCCACCGTGGGGAGGATCCAGGTGATCCAGGATGTGAGTGCTCCACCCCATCCCAAACCCCCAGGTGAGCTGGGAAGATTCCCACAGGCATCTAACATCCACCCTTGAGTCCCAGGGCAGGAGGCAGGGAATGGTCACCCCCCCACGCCAATCCCCTTCCCAGCCTGAATTCCCAGGGCTCTGAGCCCCTCCAGAGACCCCCAGACTCCCAGCCTGTTTACACAGCTGCAGGATCACCAACAGCCCTTCCCCCTCCTGCCTCTGCTCCCTTTTCCCCCAAAATTCATCCCAAAATCACGCCAGGCCAGACAGGGCAGGCCAAGCATGAGGGCAGAAAATGGGAGTTTGCAGGATGTTTAAAAACAAAATCTTGGTCCAGGTGTGGCCACTGCAGCCCCAGGGCACCCCAAGATCCAGCTTTGAGCCGTGTCACCGGCTTGTTTGGGGAAAAAACACCCAAATTTGGCTCCAGGAGTGACAGGGAATGTGATTTTTGGGAGAAATGGGGATTCTGGGCTCCATGCATCATCCAGTTCCTCAGAACTTTGTGCTCGGGTGTAAGAAGGTGAGAAAAACCCCAAACCTGCCCTGGCAGAAGGGTCTGGGGCTGCAGCAGGGAGGCTGCAATGGGGGTGGCACCAGTGGGGACTGGGGGAAGCCCCAAACTGGGGGAAAAGGGCCTGGGAAGGGGGAAAAGGAGAGGGGAAGGTGGGGACCTGGTGTCACCTTCCTGAGGCAGGACAGGGTGTCCTTCACAGCCCAACAAACCTCCCCAGTGCCAACAACCAGGGAGCAGAGCCAGGAGCATCCTGGCCCCACAGCTGCTGCATTCCCTGGGATAACTGGGGAGGCAGAAATCCCAATTACAGCTGGATTTACAGCCCGGGCAAGGAGACATAAATCTCTCCCCACCCCCGCCATCCATTCGCTTCCCAGCCAAATAATCTCCTCCAGATGTTGCCCATGAGCACCAGGATGACAAACTCCAGCCAGGAGACTTCTGGGAGGGTCTCCTGCACCCTGACATCCCAGGGAGAACCCCAGAAACTCCCCCAAATAAGAGTTATTTTCCCTGCAGGACTCAGGGTTTCTGCAGGCTGGCATGGGGTTGGTGCAGGTGCCATCTCCACGTGCCCTTCTGGCATCTTTGGTGACACCAGCCAGGCAAAGGGGGTCCCAGCTGGGGACAGGGATTTGGGCTGGGAACGATGGGTTGTGACACCCTAACAACAGGTGATTGTCCATTCCCATCACAGCCACAGACACCAGAGGGAAATGCCACTGGGGCGGGGATGGGAAGGTGGGAAAAGTGGCTGGGAGATGAAAAATAAGTAAAAAAACCCAAAAAACCTCAGTTTGGGATGAGCTTGGAGAAGTGGCACCTGTGCAGCCTGATCCCCACCCACAGATCCCATGTCCCCACCCTGGAGACACTGGTGGCATCTGAGGGACAGCTGGGTCCCAGAGGAAGGTGGGGTGGGGTGGGGTGGGATGGGGTGGGATGGTCCCCACACCCAGTGACCCCAAACCCTGCTGCTGGCCCAGGCCCTTGTCTGCAGCTCCCAGACCTGAATGGATCCATTCATGTCCTGAATCCTCCTGGGGATCCCAGTGGGAGCAGCAGGCTCAGCCTGCCCTGGCACCAACCACCCTGTCCCCGAGCCACCAGAGCATCCTCGGGCTGGGCTGGCACCAGCACAGCCACCTCTGTGTCCCACAGCCCCTGGAGGTGACACCAGCACAGCCAGCTCCTGTCCCACAGCCCCTGGAGCTGAGAGACACCAGCACAGCCAGCTCCTGTCCCACAGCCCCTGGAGGTGACACCAGCACAGCCAGCTCCTGTCCCTGAGCCCCTGGAGGTGACACCAGCACAGCCAGCTCCTGTCCCACAGCCCCTGGAGCTGAGAGACACCAGCACAGCCAGCTCCTGTCCCACAGCCCCTGGAGGTGACACCAGCACAGCCAGCTCCTGTCCCTGAGCCCCTGGAGGTGACACCAGCACAGCCAGCTCCCCGTGCTGCCCCTCCCTGCCCTCTGCCAAGCCCTGAGCAGCGTCCCCAGGGATCCCCAGCATCCCCAGGGGTCCCCAGCGATCCCCAGCGTCCCCAGCGATCCCCGGGCTGAACACACAGGGTGAAATCCTCGCCAAAAAACCACCAGAAGAGAGGCAAACTGGGAAGGGGCACATCAGCCCTCCCCCTCCTCCTCGGGGAGCCTTCCCACCTCCGTCCCCTTCCCTAAACTCCCAGAGGAACACAACAGAGCCGCTCCCGCTCCCGACCCTTCTTCCCTTATCCCTCCTCTTCCTCCATCCAGGATGCACCGGGCACTTCCCCCCAGGTTCCTCTTCCCTCCCAAGCTCCCGCCTGCGACTTCAAGGAAGGAAAACTAATGAAAAGCAGCTGCTGGGAATTCCAGAAGGATGATGAATGCGCCTCAGTCCCGGAACAATCCCAGGGCTGAGCAGAGGCGCCCCGAGCACTTACTTCATCGCTTTAATTTGGGAATCGTGTTAGAAAAGGAGGGAGGAGGGAGATCTGGGGGGCGGGGGGGGGGGGAGTGGAAACCTCCTGTAGGTCTGCAAACTCCGCCCGCAGGGTAATTAGCCGAAGAGCATAATTAAGGAGCGGGATAAAGGGGCCATTGTGTGCGGCAGCGCTGCAGAGCGGGCGGGAGAGCCTGGGAGGAGGGAAACTGAGGCACGGGGAGGGCTCAGGGCCGGCAAGGGCTGGATCAGCCCAGCAGCTGCACAGAGCAACAGGACAGGCCAAAGAAGAGTGGGAAAAAACAGGGTTTTTCCTTAATATTTACCAGGTGGGGAAGGAAGGCGGCGCTGATGGGGGGCAAATCCCAAATAAACCAGAAAATCCCGAATTAGTGCAGCAGGAAGGAGGAACTGCCGTGGTCCCAGGAGGCTGAGCATCGAGCGAGCCCCCACGCCAGAAAAATCCCCCATTCCAACACCTCCATCCGCATCCCAATGCCAAAATCCCTCCAGGCTCTGCCAGAACCGCCAGCAAGACCCGCCCGGTTTTTGGAGCAGCCCTTTTCCCTGCCAAAAATCCGTATTTTAATCATTTTCCTTGGCAGCAGCGCAGTTAAGGATCTATTTTCTTTAGGAGACAGATAGGGCTCTGTATCCTCGGGAATTCATCGCAGGAGTGGCGCAAAAAAAGCCGGAATAAGTCCAGGTTATGGATTTTTCCCTCATTTATTTTGGGATCGCAGCCTGCCGAGGCGCATTAATTACACCGAGGTGCATTAATTACACCGGCATGGCGTCGGGAGAGCTGTTTGGATGGAATTCCACGCCCGAGGAAGGTTTGGATTTATTTAAATCCTCGCCTCCAGACTCGAATTCCTGGGGTTAAACTGTTTTTTTTTGGGAATAGTGCCAATCCTGCGCATGGTCTCGGCTTCGCTGCTCCGTGCCTGGTTCCCATCCTCTTCCCAAGCAGGAGGAAGATGCTGGGATGAGGTTTTACCCCGTATGGATCCCTCTCATTCTGGGTTTGGGGTAAAACCCCTCAACTCCACACCATCCTGATGGAATGGATCCGGCACCACAGCAACAGGGATTTGCATCCACCCATCCAGAGCATTTCCTCTCCATCCACCCTGGAGACCTTTGTGTTGTTGGGGATGATCCCAAGGAGCCAAACGCAGCCTCACAGGTGCCCAGCTCCTGATTCCCACGAGGAAAACCAGGCAGAATCTCTGCTCCGAACAATGCCATCGTTAGATTCCAACAAATTCCTTCACCAGCAAAGCAGAGCCCCAAAAATTCTCCCTGGACAGAAACTTCCAGGAAAGTGATGCTGGGACCATGGAGACGTCCCAAATCCCAGGATCCCATTTGGAAGTAACCCAGGAGCAAAGAGAATTCACACAGGTTGAAGAGCAGGAGCATCCATCCATTGGAGCTTGGTGGGCTGGCACAGGGCTGTGACTTCTCCTGGTTTGGAGCGAGGGAAGGCACTGTCTAACCAGATTCCTAAACATTTCCCAGATTTCCACAGACATCCCAGATTTCTAAAGATTTTGGAGTGGAGAAATGCAGAATGCCCGGTGTTCCAAAATAAATCCTCCAGCGTTTGTCAGATCAGTCCTGGCACCTGCAGACTCATCCATGCCCAGGATCCACCACCTTCCTGGAGCACCTCCCGGCCCTGGGGATTATTTGGGGTTTGGGTTTCTTCTCCTAAAATCTTCTTCTCCCTTCAATCCACAGCACCTGGCTGCGAAACACGAGGCTGGGTCCTGCAGACCAGCTCCTTCCCTCCAACGCGGGGCCACGACAAGGCAAGAAGGGGGAGATGGTTCCCAAGGCAGCCTGTGCCTCTGCCACCCCGAGCTCCGCGGGCCCAGGCTCATCCAGAGGGTGGGAGGCGGGTTTGGAGCTCGGTGCTGCAGGGCTGGATCCAGAGGGGATTGGGGGGCTGTGTCCAGCAGAGGGCTGGGAGGCTGTGCCCGGGTGTTTCCAGGAGGGATCAGGGGCTGTGTCCCGCTGTGCCCGGGTGTTTCCAGGAGGGATCAGGGGCTGTGTCCAGCAGAGGGCTGGGAAGCTGTGCCTGGGTGTTTCCAGGGGCTGTGTCCAGCTCCATCGAGGATTCTGTTCCCAGAAGGCTGCAGTGTGGATTGAGGAGCCTGAGCCTGCATGGATCCAGGGTCAGATCCAGGGTGCTGTGCCCAGAGGGATTCAGGACGGGGTCAGGGCTGCCTGGATGGATCAGGAACAGGATCCAAGAGGAGCTGAAGCCTGGATGGATCAGGAACAGGATCCAAGAGGAGCTGAAGCACGCTGTGCCAGCAGGCTCTGGTGTGGCAGTGAGGATGCTGCACAGGACCACAGGTGCTGTGCCCGGCTGGATCCAGACCAGGACCAAGGACGCTCCGTCCCGCAGTCTTCTGTTTGATTGAGGATGTTGAGCCTTGCTGGGTCTGGTCAGGGATCAGGGTTGCTGTGCCCAGATGGATCCAGTCTGGGACTGGGGACACTGTGCCCGTGCAGGGGCACGATGCCATCCTGGGATCTGGGGGATCCCTGTGCTGCCATGCCGTGGGAAGGGGGCTTGGTGCTGGGCACAGAGCTCAGCTGCTCCCTGTGCACGAGTGGCCGTGGGATCCAGAGCATCACAAACCTCACCCAGCCCACCCCCAGCATTCCCAGTTCCCCCCCACACCCCTCACTAACTGGAGGCCCCATCCTGTCGGAATTCAGCCCAAATCCACGCTCTCCCAACCCCAGTCCTCCCCCTGAAACATCCGGGAGGCGACACCCGCTCCAGCCCCTGTTAATTAATCCCCTTTCTGGGATTCATTAAATCATCGTTAGTGGCCGCTTGTGACGGATCCCAAGCCCAATCCCTTCTCATTATCCCGGATTCCTCGCCAGTGTTTGGCATCGCGGTCAGTCGTGCTTCATCCCCAAAACCTCATAATCCCAAGAGTGACAAATTGGGAATACAACGTTTATCCAGCCGCCGGCAAAACGCCGGGATAACTGGCTGATCTGCCCTCCCCATCCCGGGATTTGCACTTCACGCCCCTCCAGCCAGTTGCTTCCAGGAAAGCAAAAGTAGGAAAACACTGAAAATACGGAAAACCCTCCAGGCGAACCAGCCGGGTTCCGGGATTTCCAGCCATTATTAACATTGTTATCCCATGTAGGTTCCACATGGGAACACAGTTCCCTACGGATCCGGAGGAATAACGTGGAAAAGCATCGCCGGAGCGAGGAATACACCTGGACAATCGGGAGCGAGGTGGGGGTCCCACTGTCAGCATCGCTCCCCCCGGAGGCTCGGGACCCCGGAGGGCTGAGAATTCCTCCCAGATGGCCCTGCAGGAGCACCTTGTGCTCCTAAAACACCTCCACATCCCCCAAATTACTTCGGGATGCTGCCCAAGAGGTTGAGCGGGATGGTTTGGGGGTCGAGGGATTCTGCTGAGGGGAGGGGGTCGCTCCTCCTCTCCCACCCCCCCCCAGTTCTCGCTCAATTTGCTTAATCACTTCTCCCCCCGCGGCCAATGTTGGCCCATTAACGGCTTTAAAACCCTTTTAAATGAGAAAAGCAGCAGCTCAGGGTCAGGTTTCGGGGCGGGTCCCCCGGAGCGAAGCCCCCCCAAACTCCCCACCCCCTTCAAAGCTCCCCCCCAAAAGGGGCGAAGTGAGCCAAAAATAAAAGAAATAAACCAAATGTCTCGGGTTTTTTCCTTTAGCATCAGGCGGTCGCTTTCCAGCAGGACGGGCTGTGAGGCTTAGGGGGGTCTGAGCACCCGCAAAAGGTGAGGAGAGGCTGGGGAGGGTCCGGGGGGGCACTTACGGTGCGGGCTCCGCCGGGGGAGAGGGCTCCGTTGGCGAGGTAGGGGCTGCCCAGCTCCGGGAGCATCAGGAAGGGGTAGCCGGGGTACGGGGGGCCCTTGAAGAAAGCCCCATCCTGCTGTCGTCTGACCACTGGGGAGAGAAGGAAGGGGGGCGTCAGGAGGCGGCGGGGGGGGGGCGCACGGCTGAGTGCGGGGGGGGGCCCGGGAGCCCCTCGGGGGATGCCCAAGTCCCTTGGGGGAGGTCCCTGGATCTTCCGGGGGTCTCCGCCTGGGGGAGGGCGCCCAAGGAACTTTGGGGGGTCCATGGTTCTCATGGAGGGTGGGTGGGTCCCTCTGGGGAGCGCAAGTCGCTGGGGGGGGGTCCTTGATTTTCTAGGGGTTTCTACTTGGGGGGCACCTGGGTACGTCCCTCTGGGGGTGCCCAAGTCCCTCAGGGGGGTCTTTGGAGGATCCTGGAGGGGTCCCTTGGGGGTCTCCCTGGTTCTTCTGGGGGGTCCCTGCCGCTGGGGACGGGGATCGCGGCTGAGGGGGGCAGTCCCGGGTCCCGGTGCCGGTCACACCCTAACGGAGCCGGCCCCGGGGGCGTCCCGAGCCCTCTGCTCCGTGGAGCCACGGGGGGCACCGATCCATCCCCGGGAAGCGGCCGGGGCCGGTTACCGGGGCGGGGGTGGGAGAGGGGACACGGGAGCTGAACTGGGGGACACGGCGGGTGGGCACACGGGGGGGGGGGGGGGGCGAGTACACGGAGGGGGGAATTGGGGGAGGGGGTGAAGACACCAGGGAGAGGAACCCGGGGGGAGCGGGACACGGGGGGGACACACGGGGGTGAGGACACGGCCCTGGGGGGACACCTGGGGAGGAGCGGAGAACACGGAGAGCGGAGACGGGGGGGGACACAAGGGGTCCCGCCCGCAGCCGGGGGCGGAAACAAAGAAGTTGGGAAGTGTCGGCGGGTCCCGGGGGATGCGGCGGGGAGCGGGGGGGCGCCGGGAGGGGGGGTCCGGTACCTTCTGCCAGAGAGTCCCGCGGCTTCTGGAAACTTTCCCGGGGCGGCGGGGGCCGCTCCGCCTGCGGGGAGAGGCGGTGAGCGGAGCGGGGCCGGGCGGGGGGCGCCTCCCCCCGGCTCCCCGCCGCCCCTCGCCTCACCTCGGGGCCGGGGCCGACCACGGGGCCGGGGCCCCCCCGGTTCTCGGTCTCGCTGACCAGCGAGGACTTGAGCTCGTCCAGGTCCCCGTGGGCCGAGCCGCGCCCCGCGCCCTTGTCCTGCTCCTCGCCCTCGTCCTGGAAGGCGATGAGCTCGTCGGGGGCCCCCAGGTCGTCTCCCCCCGTCGGTTCCAGCTGCGGCATCGTGGGGTCCCGCCCCGGCCCCGCCGGGCCCCGCCGCCGCCGCCGCCACCGCCCGGAGGGTCGGGAATGCGCGGGGCGGCGGGGCGGGGAGGAGCCGGGATGCAAACCGACACCGGGGGCCGGGCAGGGGCTCGCGCCGCCCCGCCGGGCCCGCACCGCTCCGCACTGGTCCCGGGGCCGCGCTCGGTCCCGCCGCCTCCGGGGCTCCCTGCACGTTCGGGGCCCCCCCATCCCGTCCGGGCTCTCCCCGTCCGGTCCGCGCCGCCCTCACCCCACGCGGGGTTCCCCCTCCTGGTCCTGGGTGTCCCAGCTGGGTGCCCCGTTCCACGCGGGGTGACACTTCTGACACAGCGTTCTCAGCTCACTCACGGTCCCCCCTTCCCGTCCGCGTTCCTCCCGCCCTGCCCTGGTGTCCCCCTCGTGCCCCGGGTCCCCCCGTCCGTCCCGGGTGTCCCCTCCATCTGTCCATCCACCCGCCCCGGGTGTCCCCTCCATCTGGGCGCTCCCATCCCTGTCCCCCATCCTGTTCCGCTGCCCCATCCCTCCCGGGGTGCCCTCGCTGCCCCATTCCCGTGCTGCCGGGGTGCAGCACCCCGTCTGGTGCCCCATGGGTCAGGGGGGCCCACACCCCACCGGGGGGACCCTGGCCGCCCGCGGTGTCCCCAGCCCACCCCTGTCCCCCACCCCAGGGAATGCTCCGGGGACGTGCCCATCCCTCTCCACAGTGGGAGCAGGGTCCTGCCGTGATGGGACCGGCCAGCCCGCGGGACAGACTCATCCAAAAAAACCTTTTTCTCCTTTTTTGTTTACAGGGTGGGCTCGTTCCCCCGGGGCAGGCGCTTGCAGGGCTGGTGGGGTGGCACCAAACGGGTTTAATCCATCATCCCCGAGCCATTGTCCCTGTGCCATCACCCAGAGCCTGGCCGTGAACCCCAATCTCAGCCACCTCCAGCCCCCAGACCCCCGGGGCCAGCAGCCCCCACCGCCCCCCGGCAGCCCCTCGCTCTGCGCCACAAAGGTTCTTCAGTTGCTTTGCCTGAAATACTTCATGAAAAGGCTTTTGTACCATCGAAATCGCTGGTGACCCCAGTCCCCCCTGCCCAAGATTCCCAAGGAAAAGCAGGAGGCAGCTGCGGGGGGTCGTGCCGGCTGGCCCTTCCCCGCTCCCAGCCCTCCAGATGTTTTATTGCCCTGTGTTTAATTAACATTTCCAGCCACGTGCTGAATGGGGAGCTCACATCTGCCCCTTCTTCCCAGGCTGCTCCTTGTTTAGGGGCTCATGGAGTAGGGGTATGGATGTGTCCAGGGGTCTGTGTGAGTCCCAGGATGCTAAAAATATAAATAGTCACCTTATGCATTGTTTTTGCCCATATTTCCCGTAAATAACACAGGAAGAGCCCTCGAGGCGTGAGGAGGTGGCTGGTTCCCAGCAGGGCACACGTGGGTGGGGGTGAACATCCCGTGCCACCCAGCGCTCCCCAAAACTTCCCCTCCCAGGACCTCCTAAATCCTAAAACAGGCAGCCCTGCAGTTTGGGGGTGTTCCCCAACATTTCCGTGGGTCCTACAGACACGGGAGAGCCTCCTCCGTGGGTTTCATCCACCCAGGGGTGACACCTGGTGTTCGGGGGCCATGGCCGGATGAAGGGATGGGGGATCCATGGGATTGGGGATCCGTGGGATGGGGGATCCATGGGATTGGGGGATCCGTGGGATGGGGGATCCATGGGATTGGGGGATCCGTGGGATGGGGGATCCATGGGATTGGGGGATTCGTGGGATGGGGGCTCCGTGGGATGGGGGATCTGTGGGATGTAGGATCCATGGGATGGGGGATCCATGGGATTGGGGGATCCATGGGATGGGGGATCTGTGGGATGTGGGATCCAGAGGATGGGGGATCCGTGGGATGGGGGGGTCTGCAGGATGGGGGATCCAAGGGATGGGGGATCCAGAGGATGGGGAATATGTGGGATGGGATGGAAGGGTGAGGGGTGCAAGGTGGCACCATCTGACACCCCAGGACCCCTCGTCACCCCGAGACCTCCCCTGCTGTTCCTTGGACACCCCGGGACCCTCAGGCACCCCAGGACCTTCCCCCAGGACTCTGAGGTGCCTCAGGACCCTCGGACACCCCAGGACCCTCCATCGCTCCGTTCTCCATCTCCTGCCCCTTCCCACCCCTCAGACACATTTTTCCCCTGGAATTGGGGGCACGAGGACCGTCACTACCTCTGGGGACAACCCGGGGTCTGGGGGGGCTCGGTAACCCCCGCTCTCCCTCCCGGGGCGGCGGGCCCCGTTATTTTCCCCGTTCCTGGAGGTCGTGGGTCATGGATGAGTCGTTCCCCCCGTGGCCCCCGAGGGTGGAGGGGGGCTGAGACGCCGCAGGAATTTTGGGGTAAAATCCCCCCCCCAAATCTCCCCCTCCTTGCTGCTCTCCCAGCTTTAGGGAGCCCCGAATGTGGGGGAAGGCTCGGGGGGGAGAGAGAAGGGGCCCATGGAGCGGCACCCCCCGAGCGGGGCCAGCCGGGCGATGGCAGCGGGGGAGGGCAGCGCGACAACGAGCCGCTAATGTCCCATTAGCGCGTCCTGGGACACCGCCCGTGCCGCCACTCGCCTCGGGTCACCTCCTGGGGCCCCCGGGTCACCTCCCGGCCTCCTCCTGCCCCCCAGGTTCACCTCTTCGGGAGGGCCATCACCCCGCGCGGGTGAGAGGCACAATTTTGATGATTTGGGCTAAAACTGAGTCGCATTTACAGCCCAAAAAGCTGCAGGCTCCGAAGCGCTCCCCGCAAGCGTCCCCGATGTGCCCCCCCAGGCTGGGAAATGGGGGAAACCCCCGGAAATGGCCAATTTCTGCCCCGGGGCTGCGGCTGTCTGTCGGCAGGGGGGGGTCTCCCTGTCGGGGCCCGTTATTTTGGGGGGGGGGGGTCTCCCTGTCGGGGTCCGTTATTTTGGGGGGGGGGTCTCCCTGTCGAGGTCTGTTATTTTGGGGGGGGGTCTCCCTGTCGGGGTCCGTTATTTTTGGGGGGGGGTCTCCCTGTCGAGGTCCGTTATTTTTGGGGGGGGGGTCTCCCTTTCGGGGTCCGTTATTCGGGGGCGCGCTCCGGTGTTCGAGGGGTGCTCTCTCGATGGGGGCGTGGTCTATACATCTAGGGGCGTGGTCTAGCAAGTGGTGGGCGCGGTGTAGCGTCTCGTGGGCGTGGCCTGGCAGGGCGGGGCTGTGCGGGGCGGGGCCGGGCGCTTCCGGGGCGGGGTCGCAGGGGCGGGAGCGGGGCCGGTATCACCGGGGAGACCCGGGGGCGGGGGCGGGGACACCGGCGGGGCGGGGCCAGGCCGGGGCGGGGCCGGGGCGGGGCCGGCAGCTTCGTGTGGGCGGTGCCGGTATTACCGGTGGGGCGGTACCGGGGGCGGTACCGGGGGCGGTACCGGTGTCACCGGCGGGGCGGGGCCGAGGGCGGTATCGGGGGCGGTACCGGTGTCACCGGCGGGGCGGGGCCGGGGGGCTGTCCCGGTATCACCGGCGGGGCGGGGCCGTGTCGTGCCTGGGGGCGGGGCCGGGGGCGGTACCGGCAGCACCGGCGGGGCGGGCCCGGCGCTGCCGGCGGGCGGAGCGGGCGCGGCCATGGCGCTGAACCTGGCCAAGAACGGGCGGGCGCTGCAGGAGGCCTACGGGAGCGTGGTGGCCGCGGGGAGCCGCACGGACTGGTGCGGGGGGCGGCGAGGCCGGGGGCGGACCGGGGGGCGGCGATGGGCGTGGATGGATGGGGAGGGGGGCTCGGGGGTGTCGGGATGGGGGATGGGGATGGGGGCGATCCGAGGGGTGGGAGCGAACCGGGGGTGGGCGCGGGGGGAGCAGGTACGGCGGGGCCGGTGGCTCTGGGGGACATGGGGGACAGTGGTGGGGGGGAGGTAGGGTGGATGTGGGGTGGGTGAGAGGGACGGTGGGGGGGCCTGGAGGGGTCTGGGGGGATCAGGGGGTCCCTGGGGGGCTCTGCACCTCAGAAGGTGCCCGGGGTGTGTGAGCAGCCCAGCTGAGCGCTGTGCTGGCTGAAAATCCCATTTCTGCCTGAATTTTAGGGCTCTGTTCACCTACGAAGGCAACAGCAATGACCTGCGAGTGGCCGGCTCTGGAGGTGAGGACCTGGGGGTCCATCCCCTGTTCTGGGGCTCTGGGGGGTTCCAGGGCTCACCTCACTGCACCTGCCTGAGGTGTTGGGGGCTCTGGATCCCCCAGGGTGTTTTGGGGGTGCCCCTGGGGGCTGTGTCGGGGTGTCTGGGGGGATTTTGGAGAGAGGAACACAAAGCAGAGCCTCTCTGCCAGCTCTGCTTCGCCCTCCCTGTCCTTTTCCTCCTTTCCAGAGGATCCCAAGTTTGGCTCCTGGCTGCTCCTGGAGTGTTTCAGGTCCCGGATTTGGGCAGGACCAGGAGCTGCTCCAAAGCCACTCGCTCAGCCAGGGCTCCCTGCTCAGGGCTCCTGAGCCACTCGTGCCCAATTCCCTCCTTCCTGCAATTCTTTCCTATTTGTTTTTTGTCTGGCTGCTGATTCCCACCCAGACACCCCTGGCTGGGCAGCTGCAGCCTCCAGGAAGCAGCAGCACATCCAGGTTGGAATTTGCATCCTCTCATCCCTCCCCAGCTTCTCCCTCAATTTCCAAGAGCTTTTCCCAGCCTGTGGAAGTTCCTGGGATGCTCCACAGGGTCTGGTGGAGCCCAGGGTTTGGTGCTGGGGGGTTTTGTTGAGGAGGACTCTTGCTGGGTCCCAGATGAGGTTTTGGGGAGCTGCAGAGGGTGTGCCCCGAGCTCCCCCCGGCATTCCCTCACCAACCTTCAACTTCCCTGCTGGGTTTGGAGCCGAGTTTAGAGGCAAACCATAAATATTTAATAGGAGGAGGAAATGATCCGGGGATGCTGCAGAGCTGGGTGAGCTGTGCTGCTCTCTGCTCCTGCCAGGCTGATAAGGAGCAGTGGCTCCTTTCCCACTCGTCAGGGCTCAGACAGCCCAGCACAGGAGGAGCTGTGGTCTGGGGGGATGTTTTTGGGATGAGAGTGTGCATTTTTGGTGGTTGTCCTCCTTTCCTGGTGGTTTATTGGTGTGGTGGGAGCGAGCTGTTCCCTTCCCTCTGCCCCTGCCTGAGCCCTGAGTGGGATTTTCCCTCTGGGGCTCACTCCCAACTCCCCGAGCAGCTCTGGGACCACCCCAGGAGGGTGTGACAGGAGCTGGGGCAGCAGCTTCCCCGCCGTGCTCTGGCAGGACCTTGCCCCGTGCTGCCCTTCTGGTTCCTTCTCTGCTTCCCAGTCCTGCAGAGCAGGAGCTCGGCCCAGCCAGTTCCTCCAGCGCTCCTCAGCCCCGTGCCCCGAGGTGTTCCTGGTTCTGGGCAGAGCTGGCTGAGCTCTCCCTGAAGCTCCTGATCCAGCAGGGGTGGGAGCAGCTCCTTCCCCTCTCCCTCCCTTGGCTGGGGTCCAGATCTCAGACCCGTGGGGGGTTTGTGCAGGCTGAGGAGGAGGATGGGGTGATGAAGGCTGCTGGGGCTGGGTGGGGAGTGCTCAGGCCCTGCGTTCCCAGAGCAAACAGAGGGGCTGGGGCAGCCCCTCAGAGCTGGGGGGGCTCTGGCTGCTCCCACCCGGCACAGAGCGGGCTGGGCTCACCCCGTGCTCCCTCCCGGGCAGAGGGGGGCCTGGAGGAGATGGTGGAGGAGCTCAACAGCGGGAAGGTGATGTACGGCTTCTGCCGCGTCAAGGATCCCAACTCGGGGCTGCCCAAATACGTCCTGGTCAACTGGGTGAGTGGGGACAGCTGGGGACAGCGCTGGGGATGGCAGGGACAGCCCTGGGGACAGCCCTGGGGACAGCCCTGGGGCTGGGGTGAGCTGCTGCTGTCTCCTGCAGACAGGTGAAGGCGTCAATGACGTGAGGAAAGGAGCCTGCGCCAACCACGTCAGCACTGTGGCCAACTTCCTGAAGGTCTGAGCCTGCTCTGCCCCCCCTCAGGCAGCCCCCGCCTGCTCTGGGTGGGAGGGACCCCAGACCACCCCCCTCTGCCCCCTGCCACGCTCAGGGACACCTTCCAGCAGAGCAGCTTGCCCAGCAAATCCCCCTGGGCATTTCCTGCTTTTCCTTCCCCTGGGAGCTCTGGAGCACAGCCAGGAGCTCCCGGAGCAGCTGCTGGGTCTGGGGGCTCCCAGAGTGACCCCTCAGGCCTGTGCTGGCTCCTCCTGCTCAGGGGGCTCACGTCACCATCAATGCCCGGGCAGAGGAGGACGTGGAGCCCGAGCTCATCATGGAGAAGGTGGCCAAGGCCTCGGGGGCCAACTACAGCTTCCACAAGGAGAGCAGCAAGTTCCAGGACTCGGGGCCCCAGGCCCCCGTGGTGAGTTGGGGCAGGGGGCTTTTGGGTGCCTCTGGGTGGGGGGAGGTCTGGGAGCCCACTGATCCCATGGTGGAAGGGGCACCCTGGCCATTGACCCCTCTGGGATGTTCAGCCAGGGGAATAAAAGAGTCCAGGGAGAACTTGGGGCCCCTTCCAGTGCCTGAGGGGGTTCTGGCCCATCCAGTCCCACCCCTGCCAGGGACAGGGACACCTCCCACCATCCCAGGCTGCTCCAAGCCCCATCCAGCCTGGCCTTGGACATTCCAGGGATGGAGGAGCCCCCTGTGCCAGGGCCAGCACAGGGGCTGGCAGCGTGCCCTGGCCTCACCCAGGCCTCCTTTGGGCTGTGGGGCACAGCACCAGGTCACGGGACGTCCCAGACTGGGCTGATTTGTGACAAAAGATGCAAGGAGGGTGTCTGCTTTCTCCGTGTCTGCTCAGGGCTCTGTGTACCAGAAGACAAACGCCATGTCTGAGATCAAGAGGGTCAATAAGGACAATTTCTGGGCCAAAGCAGAGGTGGGTAAGGTGTGCCATGGAGCACAGGCTGTTTGGGTTAGCTGGGATTGTTCTCCAGTCTTATTCCCTGTCTGGGAGCTGGGGAGTGCTGCCTGGGATCAGGGACCAGGGAAGGGCAGAGCTGCTGCCCTGAGGAGGGGCTGAAGGTGCTGCCTCACCTCCTTTATCTCCCCTGGGTCTGGCTGGGGCCGGCAGGGCTGGGCTGCTCCTGGCTCTCCTGGCAGGGGCAGCTGGGCTGGATCCAGCTCCCAGCAAACCCCAGCTGGGTGGGGAGGCTTTGACTGGGGGCTGCTCCTGTTCCCTTCCCTTGCACCTCGGCGTCAGTGGGGTTAAGCAACAACGTGTGAACCTTCAGACTGGAAAAGTGCCCTGGGATCCACCCTGGGCCCCCGGGGTGTGCTGTGTGTCCCTGGGATGTGCCATGTCCCTGTGACCCACCGGGATGTGCTGTGTGTCCCTGGGATGTGCCATGTCCCTGGGATCCACCGGGATGTGCCCTGTCCCTGGGACCCACTGTGTCCCCCCAGACCTGCCCTGTGCCCTGGGGTGCAGAGGGCTGGAGGGCTCGGACCCCCAGCCCCGTGACCCCCAGCCCCGTGACCCCCAGCCCCGTGACCCCCAGCCCCGTGAGCCCAGCAGGACCCCCCCAGCCCCGTGACCCCCAGCCCCGTGAGCCCAGCAGGGCCCCCCTCCCCGTGAGCCCCAGCCCCGTGCCCCGTGTGCCCCCAGAAGGACGAGGAGAACCGGCGGCTGGAGGAGCGGCGGCGGGCGGAGGAGGAGCGGTCGCGGCTGGAGCAGGAGCGGCGCCAGCGGGAGCTGCGGGAGGCGGCGGGGCGGGAGCAGCTGTTCAAGGCCAGGGCCAGTGAGATCGAGGCCCAGAAGTGAGTGGGGTCTGGGCAATCGGAGCCTGTCCTGCCCTCCGGGGTGCCCGTGGTGCCGGCTGTCCCTGTCGCTGCCTCTCCGAGCTGCCCCCACTCCAGCAGGGTTTATTCCTCAGGGAGGGGGGGGTTCCGTGCCTTTCCCACTGCTGGGATTCCTGCAGGCCCAGGAAATCTCCTTTGAGAGAACAGATTCGAGGGCATCGTGATCCAGCTGTGGAGGGAACATCTCCCTGGCTGCTTGCCCAGCATCACCCTGAGCCTCCCTGCCCACGGATCCTGCTCCAGGACTCTCCCCCTTTTGCTCCCCAAACTCTTGCTGGCACCCATGGTCCCTGATTTTGGGCTGTCAGAGGTCCAGGGGGCTCCAGCCCCATGTGGAGGACTCCAGGGAAGCCCACCCAGCTCCCATATAAAGATGCTTGTGTCCCTGTCCCCAGGGAGATTTCCCTGGAATGATCCCACTGCCCTGAGCAGCTCCTGCCCCTCTCCTCAAGGCTGACTGCAGCACCTTGTCTGGCCCCCACGTGAGGCACGGCCTCCACTTGCTGTTCCTGGGCCTGGGACAGGGGGGTGAGGTCCCAAGTGCTCAGTTTTAACCCCTTTGTCCCCACAGGAGACTCCAGCAGCAGCAGGAGGCTGAGAGCAGGGACAGGGAGCAGCAGCAGTGGGTGAGCTCTGTGCTGGCCCCAGGCGAGGTTTACCCAGGTGGAGGGGACAGGGGCCTGGGACAGGGAGAGTGGAAATGGCCCCCAGGTTGCCCAGGGGAGGTTTAAGTTGGGGAAATTCCTCCGTGGGAAGGGTTGTGCAGCCCTGGCACAGCTGCCCAGGGCAGGGATGGCATCCCTGGGGGGATGTCACAGCTGTGGGGATGTGGCACGTGGGGACCCGGCTCAGGGGTGGCCGTGGCAGTGCTGGGAAGCAGCTGGACTCTGCTCCCAGGGGTTTTCCCACCCAAAATCATTCCCTGGTCCCGTGGCACCAAGTCCCTGCTCCCAGCCCAGAATTCCCTCCTCCTCCTCCTCCTCCTCCTCCTCCTCCTCCTCCTCCCTCCGCCGCGGCTCCCTGGGGCCCGAGGGGGGCAGATGGCTCGGTCAGGGCTGCAGGGCTAGCCAGGGTGGGGTGGCTGGTGGCCCAGCCCTGTCCCTGTCCCTGTCCCTTGGCGCAGACGGAGCGCGCCGAGGAGGGCGAGGCACGCCGGGGCGTCAGGAGGAGCCAGTCGGTGGAGAAAGCCCAGGTGAGGACCTGCCCCGGGGCAGGGGGGCTGCCGGGCCCTGCCCCGTGTGTCTGAGCCCTGAGTGACCCCGCGCCCCCTCCCCGGGCAGGAGGCAGCCACGCTGATCGCCCAGAGAGCCGTCAACCCCCGCGACATCTTCAAGCAAAGGGAGAGAGCGGGGCCGGGGGACACGGGGCTGCCAGCACAGCCAGGTACGGCCTGGGGACACAGCCAGGTGGGGCCTGGGGACAGGGCAGGGTCTGGGGGCACAGCCAGGTGGGGCCTGGGGACACTGCCAGGTGGGGCCTGGGGACAGGGCAGGGTCTGGGGGCACAGCCAGGTGGGGCCTGGGGACACAGCCAGGTGGGGCCTGGGGACAGGGCAGGGTCTGGGGGCAGTCCCAGGGGACAGGGCAGGGTCTGGGGGCAGTCCCCAGCCGCCCTGGGTCTCCCTGCTCCTGGAGGGGTCCCGCTGGGGCAGCAGCCCTGCGAGGCCACAGCTGACACTGCTGTTCTCTGCTGGGCTGTGTCCAGCTCCAGCCAGGTTTTAATCACAAAGACAGCAGATTTCCACACTCTGATTCCCCTTCTGAGCCCTAAATTATTTTTTATTAAATTAGAGCTCAATCTGTTAACGCCAGGAAAGCACCCCTGGCACAGTCTGTCCCCTCTGGAGGGAATTGCCCAGGTTTGGGCACTGCCCAGCCTGGCACAGTCTGTCCCCTCTGGAGGGAATTGCCCAGGTTTGGGCACTGCCCAGCCTGGCAGACTCCTGTGCTGCAGGAGGGCCCGGAACTCTCAGGCTGAAATCAGGAAGTTTGCAAGGCAGAGCTGAGAGCAGCTGAGGAAGTGGCTGTGAGGGGCACGTGACACCCCTGGGTGCTGCCTCTGCCTCCTCATCCTCATCCTCCTCAGCCCAACCCCCCAAAGCTCCTTGAATTGACCCAAATCATCACTTTGACTGGGTGGGAGGAGCAGGAGCCCTGCTTCCTCGGGCAGGCAGCTGTGCCACGCTGGGAAAATGCCGGGTTTGATGGTTGAAAATGTCTTTTTTGATGGTTGAAAATGTCTTTTTTGATCATGAGGAGAGCCTGACTTTGAGGGGTTTCATTGGGATTTGATGGTTTTCATGGAGGAAAGGGAGATAAATGCCCTGGATTGATCAGAGATGAGGGTAGGCAGGAGTCTTGGTGCTGGCAGGGCTGGTCCAGGAATTCTCCTCAGCTGTTGTTTGGTTTGGAGGTGGAGGTGAGGAGATAGCAGCTCAGTTACCTCCTGCCACAGGAAATGCACTGGCAGAAACCAGTTTGCATCAACCCCTCCCAGTCTGAGGTCTGGGCCTTCCCTCCCAGGGGCTCCAGCTCTTCCTCCTCCCCAAAATTACATCCATTCGTTTATTTTTTACATTTCCCCTTGGCTGCTGCTGCAGCCAGTTGCCAAACTTGTTTTCCACAGCCAGGATTGGAGCTGGAAAATCCTGCTTGGGAGGGGGAGCCAGCAGTGTGGGGGTGCCCAGGGGGGCTGGCAAGGGAGCCCCTGACCCCTGTGGTGCCCAAGGACCCCCTCCCTGAGCCCCCTGACCCCTGTGGTGCCCAAGGACCCCCTCCCTGAGCCCCCTGCCCCCTGTGGTGCCCAAGGTCCCTCCCTGAGCCCCCTGCCCCCTGTGGTGCCCAAGGACCCCCTCCCTGAGCCCCCTGCCCCCTGTGGTACCCAAGGACCCCCTCCCTGAGCCCCCTGCCCTCTGTGGTGCCCAAGGACCCCCTCCCTGAGCCCCCCTGCCCTCTGTGGTTCCCGGGGGTCCCTCCCTGAGCCCCCTGCCCTCTGTGGTGCCCAAGGACCCCCTCCCTGAGCCCCCCTGCCCTCTGTGGTTCCCGGGGGTCCCTCCCTGAGCCCCCTGCCCTCTCTCCCCCAGGGAAGCTGCGCAGCCCGTTCCTGCAGCAGGAGCTGAACTCGGTGCCCAGCCCTGCCTCCCCCAGCAGGGAGGTCTGGGGGTCCCCCCCGGCCTCCCCAGGGCCTGCAGCAGGTTGGTGCTGGCTCCCTGCCCTCCCCAGAGCTTCCCCCCATCTCACAGCTTTGGGGCTGAGGATGAGGATGGGTCCTGCCCTCAGCCGGGGGCTCAGGGCCGGGGGCAGGGGGTGTCTCCTGCTGGAACTGAGCTCTGTGCAGCCCCAGCCCTGCCCCCATCCCTGTCCCCAGTCCTGTCCCCCAGCCCTGCCCCGGGGCTGTCACAGCCAGGCTGGGGCTCTCCCCCTGTGCTGCAGGTGGCACCGAGGGCTGGCCTTGTCCCCAAACCACGGGGACACGTGGGTTGGGCTGGCATGGGGTCTCAGGGATGCCCCAGCTCCACCTGCCCGGCCGTGCTGGGCTCCAGCTCGGTGTCCCCAGGCCACTGTCACCACTAGATGCTGCTCTTGGCCAGGGCTCTGCTCCAGCCCCTCCCCTCCGAGGCGATCATTCCCTCCTGAGCGAGTTCATCCCTCCCCTGCCAGGGGCAGATCTGTCCTTTGTCCTTCCCCCTGCTCCCCAGACCCCTCCTCACCCCATCCCTGGCTGGACTGGGGACCAGGTGAGGGGACAGGGCCTGGCTTTGGGGACAGAGCCCTGGTTTCTCCTCAGGACGAGACTCTGGGTACAGTTCTGGAGTGCTAGGCTCCCACGGGGAGGAGAACCTGTACGAGGAGCCCCCGGAGCCCTCGGCCATCTACGAGGAGCCCCCCCAGGTGAGTCTGGGGGCCCTGGGTCTGGCTGGGGGAGCGCGGCTTGTCCCATCCCCAGGATGAGCCTGGAACGCTTTCCTGAGCTAAAACCATTGGAGAAGGTGGGAGCCCAGGGCTCAGGGGGCTGCTGTGTCCCCTCCAGTGGAGACACTGGCCCCAGTCCCTGCACCCCCCTGCACCCCAGGGCTGCTCCAGCTGTCAGTGCCAAATCCCAGAGCCAGTGTGGGGAGAGGATCCACCTCAGCCTCCTCCAAAGCCCTTCCTCCTCCTCCTCCTCCTCCTCCTCCTCCTCCTCCTCCTGCTGCTTCCCTGCCCCTCTGGACCATCCCAGCTGCTCCTGGTGCTCTCCAGGGGCTCCTGCCCCTCTGGTTTGTTCCATGCTCACCAAACCATCAGCATTCCAAGCATTTTCTCATCCTGGAGCTTGCCTGGAGATGTCCAGCAGGTTCCAAGGGATCCCAGAGGAGATGGGCTCCGTGCTCCCCTCAGCCAGCTCGGGCTCTGGCAGGAATGTTCCAGGAGCTGGAGCTGTCTGCTGGGGACGAGCTCTGTCTGCAGCAGGGGTCCCCAGGGGTTTCTGCCCCTGGTGTTTCCTCTGGGGTCAGATCCCAAGGGACAGGCACTGCTGTTGAGCCACGTGGCCCCCTTGGCTCTTGGGCTCAGAGCTGCTTTGCTCCCGTGGCAGAGGTGGCACAGCTCCCCTGGAGCCCAGCTTCCATTCCAGAGGCACCCAGAGCTCCAGCCCAGCTCCCCAAGCCTCAGGGGCTGAAGGACATTCCTGGGCACTGTTCTCCTGCTAATTCCTGCTCTCCTCTCCTTCCTGAAGGAGCAAGCTGACGATGCCAAGTATGACTACAGGGTGGAGTACCAGGAGCCCCCAGACCTGGCGGGGAAGGGGCTCTGTGCCCGGGCACTCTATGACTACCAGGCTGGTGAGACCCTCTGAGCCACTGCCCTCGTCCCGAGTCCCCCTCCAGCTCTCGTGGAGCCCCTTCAGGCACTGGAAGGGTCTCCCTGGAGCTTTCTCTGCTCCAGGGGAACATTCCCAGCCCTCCCAGAGGGGCTCCAGCCCTGGAGCAGCTCTGTGGCCCCTCAGGGCTCCACACCCGTTACCCGGGGAGCCCCAGGGCTGGGGTGGCTCAGGGGCTCTGACCCCGCTGTCCCCACTGTCCCCTTGCAGCTGATGACACCGAGATCTCCTTTGACCCTGAGAACATCATCACCAACATCGAGATGATCGACGAGGGCTGGTGGCGCGGCTACGGCCCCGACGGCCACTTCGGCATGTTCCCCGCCAACTACGTGGAGCTGATCGAGTAGGGGGGCTGCTGGGGGGCTGCTGGGGGCCCCAGACCCCTGGGACTGCTCCAGACCCCGAGCCCACCCAGCTCCTGCCTGGCTCTTCCACCGACTCGTGGCTTTTTCTTCCGTCTCTCTCTCTCTCTCTCTCTCTCAGTGAAGTGCCATTCCCCAGCCCCGCGGCCGTGGGGCCCCCAGGAGCTGCCCCCCTGCCCCCCCAGCTGCCCTTGGGTGGGGGAAGGAAGGGTCCCCTCCCACCCGGAGCCCTCCTCCCTCAGCTCTGGAGTGGGAAGGAGGAATTCTTCACGGGAATTTTCAGGGAACAAATTACCTCCCCCCTGTGCTCCCTCCCTCTCTCCCCGTGACCTTGGACCTGCCACAGCCACTCTGGAGACGCCACTTTCCCAAGCTTATTTCATTCACTGGAAAAGCTCATCAGAGTGATTTTGGGATCCTGCAGGATCTGGCATGGCCAGGAGAGGTGACTCCTGGCCCTGTTCCCAGCACCCTGAGCAGACTGAGCTCGCCGCGTGTGATCCTGTGTGCTCCTCCCTGCTCTCCCCACTGTTCCCTCACCCCAAACATGCTCTGCGATTTGAACTGGGAGTGAAAAACCTCTGCAGCTCAGATCCAGCCTGGCCAGGCACGTGGGACCCCCTCCCCAGCCCAAACTCACTGTGAACAAGGAAAAGCCCAGCCCAGCCCCTCCCTCTGGAGCTTCCTGCCCTGCTGTCACTTTAGGAATAAAAGGAGAGAAAGGCTTGGGGGGTCCCAGCTCACCCCCCCTCCTGCAGGTGCTGGGGGCCACGGTGGCTTCTCCGAGTCCCTGCCCTGAGCTCCTTCTTCTCCCTGCTCCCCCCGGGCCTCCCCAGCATCAATAAAAGGGCTTTTCTTTGGTGATGGATGCTCAGTGTCCTGGTGGGGACTGGGGAGGAGGGCCGGGGTTTGGTGTCCCCGGTGCAGACACGGGGAGGTGCAGGTGGGGCCCCCCAGCTCCGGGCAGGCCCCAGCATTGTTGGGCAGTGAGTCACGGCCGGGGGGGCCACGCGTGTGCCGGGGGGGGGCACGCATGTGACGGGGCTGGCGGCCGAGCTGCCACGTGGCCCTGCCACCAGCGGGGCCCGGGGAGCCTGCGGGGCCGGGAGGGTGGGAGACACCCGGGGCACCCCCAGCATCATCCCCGGGGGCTGCCTGGGCGTGCTCCCCCCAGCCTGAACGCCAGCCCTGCCAGCTGGGGGGGTCACACGTGTGTAATGTGTGTGCAGAGAGTGTGCCCTGCATCCCCTGCATCCCCTGCATGCTGCCTGGGTGCAGGGTCCCCGTGCTCTGCATCCCCTGCGTGTGCAGGGAGCCCCGGGCAGTGCCAGGCGTGTGCAGGGTCCGTGTGCCCTGTGTGACCCGTGTGGGAGGGGATCCCGTGTGCAAGGTGTGTTCTGTGTGTGAGTGAGTGTGTGTGTGAGATCCCGTGTGCAAGGTGTGTTCTGTGTGTGTGTGTGGGAACTCATGTTCTGTGTGTTCTGTCTGGGATCGTGTGTTCAGGGTGTACCAGGGCACAGGGGGTGCTGGGGATGAGGTTACAGGGGTGTGGGGGTGCAGGCGGTGCCAGGTTTGGGGGCACAGGGGTGTGGGGGTGCAGGCGGTGCCGGGTTTGGGGGCACAGGGGTGTGGGGGTGCAGGCGGTGCCAGGGTTGGGGGCACAGGGGTGTGGGGGTGCAGGCGGTGCCGGGTTTGGGGGCACAGGGGTGTGGGGGTGCAGGCGGTGCCGGGTTTGGGGGCACAGGGGTGTGGGGTGCAGGCGTGCCGGTTTGGGGCACAGGGGTGTGGGGGTGCAGGCGGTGCCGGGTTTGGGGGCACAGGGGTGTGGGGGTGCAGGCGGTGCCGGGTTTGGGGGCACAGGGGTGTGGGGGTGCAGGCGGTGCCGGGTTTGGGGGCACAGACGGGCAGGCGCTGCCGTGTGCCCGCCCGTGCTGGGCGCGCGGTGCCGGTGCCAGCCCCGGGGCCGGGCTGGTGGCACTGGGCTGGTGGCACCGGTGTCCTGCTGCTCCCCAGGCCGTGCGGGCGCTGATGCGGCGCCAGCCCCTGCGAGCCTGGCCCCGCACGGAGCCGGTGTGGGCTCGGTACCAGTCCCAGCCGGTGCCGGTGCCGGTGCCAGGCAGCGCGGGTCCCTGGCAGTCCCGGTGCTGATCCCGGTGCCAGTGCGGGTTCCCGGCAGTCCCGGTGCCCGTCCCGTTCGGTGCCGTCCCGGTCCCGTTCAGCGCCGGTGCCGAGCGGGTCCCGCCCCCGGCCGAGCGCCGCCCCCCGCCCGCCCGCCCGGGGCTCTCGGGGCTCTCCGGTACCGGGGCCGGTGCGCAGCGCGATGGTCCCGGCGGGGCCGCCCCGCTCCTGCCTCCTGCTGACGGCCGCGCTGCTGCCGCTGCTGCCGGTACCGGCACCGGGGGCGGCCCCGGGCCCCCCCGCGCTCTCCGACGCCGAGATCGAGGAGTTTCTGCGGGGCTTCCTCGGACCCGGGGACGGCGGGGACCGGGACGGGGACGGTACTGAGCTGGGCTTTGGCACCGACCTCAGCACCGGCACCGGCACCGGCACGGGTGAGCGCTGGGCACCGGGATCCCCCGGGAGCGGGGCTGCGGGACGGGGGCTCCCCCGGCCCGGCCCCGCCGCGCTCACCCCGCCTCGGCGGCCGCTCCCCCTCCCGTCCCCGCAGGCGCTCCGGGGCCGCTGCCGGAGCCTGAGAAACCCAGGAAGGGGAAGAAGGAAAAGCCCCCCAAGAAGCCCAAGGAGAGACCCCGGGGCCCCAAGAAGGACAAGGTCAAGGACAAGGACCGGGGCAAGAACAAACCCCCCAAGAAACCCAAGGAGAAGCCGCCCAAAGGCTCTGAAAACCCACCAAAAGGCTCAGAAAAAAACCCAAAAGGCTCTGAAAAGGCCCCAAAAGGCTCCAAAAAGCCCAAGGAGAAGCCACCCAAGGCCACCAAACCCTCTGGCAAGAAGCCACCAGTGCCACCAAGTCCCCCCACTATTCAAGAGCCCTCCCAGGGCAAGGAGGATGAAGAGACACCCGAGTTCCTGGAGCCTTCTCACAAGGAGGAGGAGGAGGAGGATGGAGGTGTCCGCGGTGAGTTTTGGGGGCACCCATCTTGCCCCTCGTGGGGCTGGAGTGGGAGCTCTCAGCAGAGCTGCACCCCACATCCTGGCAGCACCTTACAGCCGGCTGGGCTCTGTCCCCCCCTTTCCTCCCGTGGGATTTTCTCCCTGCTGTGGGGCTGGGGGGGCCAGGACAGGGCCTGGGGAGGCCGTGCCACCCCCTCGCTCTGTCCCTGTCCCCAGGAGAGCTGGAGGAGCCCCCAGATGAGCGCTGGGGGCTGGGCCGGGAGGACTGGAACCCTGAGCCCCAGCCAGGTGAGTGCCCAGTGCCAGGGCCACCACCCCCCCCTGTCCTGGGGACACTCCTCTGCAGGCCAGGGCCACTGCTCTGCACCCTGGGGCTCTCTCCTTGTGTTGGGACGCCCTCCCTGTCCCCAAATGTCACCTTCCTGCACCCCAGTGTCCCGTCCCAGCTCCCCAGGGCCATGCTCCTGTAACACGGGCCACCTCCTTGTTCCCACCTGCCACCTTCCTGCACCCCTGTGTCACCTTCCTTTGTGCCCCATCTCCCTGCACCCAGTGCCATCCCCTTGCATGCTGGGGCCACCTCCCTCCTCCCTGGTGTCCCTTCCCTGCCCTGGACCCATTCCCTGCTCCCAAGTGTCACCCCCTGTGTGCCCCAGGGCCACCACCCTCACCTCAGGGCTCCTTCCCGTTCTCAAGTGCCACCTCCCTGCTGTCCCCTGCCTCACCCCTGTGTCCCTTCTCTGCAGAGGAGCCGGAGCCCCCGACCCTGGACTACAACGAGCAGCTGGAGCGGGAGGACTACGAGGACTGTACGGAGCTGGGCTGAGCCTGGGGGCACTGGGGGCACTGGGCACGTCCCCCTGCCCCTCAGCACACAGCCAGTGCCACCCTCTGTGTCCCCAGTCGAGTTCATCCGGAGGCAGCAGAAGCCCCCGAAGCCCCCGGGCAGGAGGAGACCTGAGCGGGTGTGGCCCCAGCCCGAGGAGACACGTACGTGGGAGGGTGGGGACACGGGGGCTGGCACCCTCAGGGTGACAATGGGGACAGTCCCCAGCCTTGGCAACCCAGGGGAGCAACACTTTGGGGCAGCCTGGAGCTGGGGTGGACATGGGGACAGTGTAAGGGCTGCGGGGACCCTCTAGGGGTCTGGGGATCTCTTGGTGGCACAGGGGCCCTGTGGGGACATAGAGGGATCCTGTAGGGACACACAGGACCCTGCAGGGACATGGGGACCCTGTGGGGGCATGGGGACCCTGCAGGGACGTGGAGGTCCCATTGGAGCATGGGGAGCTCTTGGTGGGGAGCACTCGTGGGGATCTCCTGGGGGCATGGGCATCCCAGTGGGATACAGAGGGGTCTGGTGGGGACATGGGGACCCGAAAGGGAAGTGTGGGTGCCCGAGGGGTGTGCTGACCCCAAAGGGACCCCAGAGGGGACAGAGGGTGCCCTTTAGGGACATGGGGACCTTCACTGCATCCCCATCTCCAGCACAGCCCCTTCCCCCCAAGCAGGGCCCGAGGAGCCCCCACCACAGCCCCCCCTGCAGCCCCCACCACAGCCCCCCCCGCAGCCCCCCCTGCCCGGCCCGGTGACCGAGGGTGACTACGGCGAGGGCTTCGAGCCCCCGGACTACGACGACTGTGAGTGATGAACGGGGAGGGACGGGGAGCCCCAGCACCCCAAACATCCCCATCCCTGTCCCCCATCTCCAGAACCTGCCCAGCCCCCCCTGTGCCCCCCAGGGTCCTACGGGCTGCCACCCCCCACCAAGCCCCACGAGCACCCGGACAAAGAGGACAGGATGGAGACGGACGAGGAGAAAATCAGAGCCTGTGAGAGGGGTGGGCAGGGCCTGGCAGGGGGGACACGTGTGCCCCAGGGTCGATGGCAGAGCCACAGGGAGGGTGGCATGTGCCCGGGCTGGCGTCCATCCCCATGGTGGGTGGCACATCACCAGGGGGGGTCACGTGTCCCGTGGTCAGTGACACGTCCCTGGGATAGGTGACACATCTGCATGGTGAGTGTCACCTCCCTGGAGAGGATGTCACATTGCCAGGGTGGATGTCATGTTTCAGGGATGGGGGCACATCCCACAGGAGTGGGTGGCATGTCCCAGTGACATGTCTGCATGGTGAGGGAGGTGTCATGTTCCTGGGGTGGGTGTCACACCCCCTAGCATCAGTGGCACGTTCCTGGGGTGGGTGGCATGTTCCTGGGACTGGTGTCACCTCCCCAACAGCGAAGCCCAAGAAAGAGGAAGAGGAGGAGGAGGAGCGCTGGGTGGAGGAGAAGGGCCAGGACCGCAAAGGTGGGTGCCAGCCCCCATTCCTGTCCCCTCACACCTGTCCCCGTCCCTGCCCCCTCACTGTGCCTTCTCCTTTGCCAGGAAAACCAAAAAAAACAGGAGGAAAGAAGTGGGATCCAGATGAGGAGGAATGGGCCCCTCCAGCAGAGAAGAAAAGTGAGTGTCCCCATTCCTGGGGTGACAGGGACACCCTGATGGGGGGGAAGCTCATCACCCCTTTCTGTCCCCAGGGTGTCCCCCGATCGGGCTGGAGTCCCACCGCATCGAGGACGACCAGATCCTGGCCTCCTCCATGCTGCGCCACGGGCTGGGAGCCCAGCGCGGCCGCCTCAACATGCAGGTGAGGGTCACCCCCTGCCCCACGGTGACACCCCTGCCCACGCCCCACGGGTCGTGGTGACACCCCCTGCCCACACCCCCTCCCTGCTCCCCAGGCGGGCACCAACGAGGAGGATTTCTTCGATGGCGCCTGGTGCGCCGAGGACGACAGCCGCGCGCACTGGCTCGAGGTGGACACGCGCCGCGTCACCCTGTTCACCGGGGTCATCACCCAGGGCCGCGACTCCCAGATCCAGTACGGGCACCTGGGGCTGCAGCCGGGGACCTGGCAGGGGCTGCAGCCTGGGGACCCCCGTCCCAACCTGTCCCTGTCCTCCCACAGCGATGACTTTGTCACCAGCTTCTACGTGGGCTTCAGCAACGACAGCCAGCACTGGGTGATGTACAGCAACGGCTACGAGGAGATGGTGGGGGCTGTTCTGGGCGGGTGACGGGGCAGCCACGGGGAGGGAGCCTCTGGGGTACATCTCTCCCTCCTGGGCAGATGTTTTATGGCAATGTGGACAAGGACACGCCGGTGCTGAGCGAGTTCCCCGAGCCAGTGGTGGCCCGCTACATCCGCATCTACCCCCAGCGCTGGAACGGGAGCCTCTGCCTGCGCCTTGAGGTCCTGGGGTGTCCCCTCTCTGGTAACAGTCACCCCAAAGCAGCCTGGGGACCACGGGGGTGGGACCTCTGCAGCCATCCCCCACTGCTCTGTCCCTGTCCCCTCCACAGCTGTCAGCAGCTACTACACCCAGCAGAATGAGGTGACCTCCACGGACAACCTGGACTTCCGACACCACTCCTACAAGGACATGAGGCAGGTGGGCATTGCTGGGGGGCAGATATGGCGAGGGCTAGGATCCTTTGTAGGGGATGGGACACCCTTGGTTGTGGGATCCTTCATGGTGGTGGGATCCTCCATGAGGAGTGGGCACCTCTGTGGTGGTGGGCACATCTTTGGGGCATGGCATTCTCTGTGGTTGTGGGCACTTCCATGGTGGTGGGCATCTTCATAGGGTGGGACCCTCCATGGGCATGGGATCATCTGCAGCTCTGGGCTCGTCCCCCAAGAACTGCCCCCTGTCTCCCCACCCTACAGCTGATGAAGGTGGTGAATGAGGAGTGTCCCACCATCACCCGCATCTACAACATTGGCAAGAGCTCACGGGGGCTGAAGATCTACGCCATGGAGGTCTCCGACAACCCGGGCGAGCATGAGACGGGTGAGGCAGGTGTGAGGGACCGGGGCCCCCAGCCACAGTGCCGGGTGTTTGCTGACCCTGCTGGGCCCCCTCCAGGTGAGCCCGAGTTCCGCTACACGGCGGGGCTGCACGGGAACGAGGCGCTGGGCCGGGAGCTGCTGCTGCTGCTGATGCAGTTCCTGTGCAAGGAGTACCAGGACGGGAATCCCCGCGTGCGGGGCCTGGTCAGCGACACCCGCATCCACCTGGTCCCCTCCCTCAACCCCGACGGCTACGAGCTGGCCCACGAGGCGGTGAGGGGCCACGGGGCAGTGAGATGGGACAGCAGAGCAGGGGAGGGTGTGGGGTGGGCCGTGGGGCAGTGGGAGGGGATGGCAAAGCAGTAGGATGCAGCCCCCCCTCACAGCTCACCAGCGCCCTGGGCTGGCTGCAGGGCTCCAAGCTGGGCACCTCAGATGTGTCAGGGTAGGGGATGGGACCTGGAGCAGTGGGATGGGACGTGGGTGGTGGGACACAGCCCCCCCTGGACTCACCAGTGTACTGGGCTGCCTGCAGGGCTCTGAACTGGGCAACTGGGCACTGGGCCACTGGACAGAGGAAGGCTTTGACCTCTTTGAGAACTTCCCTGACCTGGCCTCGGCGCTGTGGGCAGCCGAGGAGAGGCGGCTGGTGCCCCACCAGTTCCCCAACCACCACATCCCTATCCCGGAGCACTACCTGTCCGAGGATGCGGCGGTGAGTGCGGCCCAGGGCACGGGGCCGGGGACAGAGTGGCAGGGGGTGACACCTCATGCCCTGTGCCCGCCTCACAGGTGGCAGTGGAGACACGGGCTGTCATGGCGTGGATGGACAAGAACCCCTTTGTGCTGGGAGCCAACCTGCAGGGTGGGGAGAAGCTGGTGTCCTTCCCCTTCGACACGGCCCGGCCCAGCCCCCCGACGCCGGCGGCTGCCCCTCACCTGCTGGACTATGAGGACGAGCGCCCTGAGCTGCAGGAGACCCCCGACCACGCCGTGTTCCGCTGGCTCGCCATCTCCTACGCCTCGGCACACCTGAGCATGGCCGAGACCTTCCGCGGGGGCTGCCACGCGCAGGACGTCACCGACGCCATGGGCATCGTGCAGGGTGCCAAGTGGCGCCCCCGGGCTGGCAGTGAGTTGGGGCCAGGGGCCTGGCTGCCCCACAACCCGGCCACTGGCAGGTGAGCGAGGGGCTGGGTGGGCGTGTCTGTGCTCTTGCAGGTATGAATGACTTCAGCTACCTGCACACCAACTGCCTGGAGCTCTCCATTTACCTGGGCTGTGACAAGTTTCCCCCACGAGAGTGAGCTGCAGCAGGAGTGGGAGAACAACAAGGAGTCTCTGCTCACCTTCATGGAGCAGGTGTGTAGTGGGACACGACCACAGCTGCCCCACCTGTCCCACACAGTTCCACTCATCCCTCTTCCTCACCCAGATCCACCGGGGAATCAAGGGTGTGGTGACAGACCAGCAGGGAGAGCCCATCGCCAACGCCACCATTGTGGTGGGGGGCATCAACCACAACGTCAGGACAGGTAGGTAGAGTGAGGTGCTGGCAGGGGGCTGGCAGCACTGTGCCACCCCCACCCCACCTGCTGCCCCCCAAATCCGCAGCCAGCGGCGGGGACTACTGGCGCATCCTGAACCCGGGCGAGTACCGCGTGTCGGCGCGGGCCGAGGGCTACAACCCCAGCGTCAAGACCTGCCACGTCCTCTACGACATCGGGGCCACCCAGTGCAACTTCGTCCTGTCCCGCTCCAACTGGAAGCGCATCCGGGAGATCATGGCCATGAACGGGAACCGGCCGATCCGCCGCGTGGTGCCGGGCCGGCCCATGACACCCCGCGAGCGGCTGCGCCTGCGGCTGCGCCTGCGGCACCGCATGCGGCTGCGGGAGCAGCTGCGGCTGCGGCGCCTCAACGCCACCACCACTGGCGGCCCCACGGCCCCGCCGCCCAGCACGGCCCTGCCCTTCCCCTTCAGCAGCACGGCCTACACGCCCTGGAGCCAGGAGCCACCCACTGCCGGCACCTGGGAGATGGACACGGAGACAGAGGTGGTCACCGAGCTGGTGACAGAGACGGAGGGCTGGGAGTTGCACACGGGCACGGCGCAGCCGCTCACCACGGCCGAAACCTACACCGTGAACTTTGGGGACTAGGGACACGTGACCCCTCACTGCTTCAAGCCACGGTCGGACGCTTTGGCATCCGCTTCCAACACCTTCCCTGAGCCCAGGCAGCTGTTCCAGGTGGGCTCCAGCCCCTCATCTTGCTGCTTCCAAGGACTGCAGGCATTGTCACCAACAGATGGGTGCTGTCAGGGACATGCTACCCCATCCCTCAGAGCCAGGCAGGGCCAGCCCACTGTCTGTGTCCCAGCGGGGTGGCAGGGGTGGTACTGCTCTCCTGGGCAGGGCCCATGGAGGCGGGCACAGCCTTCCTCCCCTCCATACAGTTTTTGTTACACAAATAAATCAAGTTATATTGGTATGAACATCTGGTCCCTCCAGTGCTTCCCCAGCTCTGTCACCCTCCCAGAGGACAGAGAGCGAGAGTGGGTGCCAGGACCCCTCGAGGGGTGGGAGCTTGTGCAGTCTGTGCCCTCCCTGTGGTCAATGTCCAACTTCCATGTCCCCGTCCTCACCGTCAGCCCCGAAGCTGGAGAAGGTGACGGGCTGGCAGCTGAGGTCGCGCAGGTTGACGAGGCAGGCAGTCTGCGTGGCACTGAAGTCTGGCACCGTCACCAGCAGCACCCGCTGCCCCTCCTTCCCTGCAAACACAGGTGGGTGTCAGGCAGAGGAGCCCCCCGGCAGCCTCAGGAGGGTCTGGGGGTGCGGTGAGACCCACCTTGGAGCAGCTTGGACTGGAAGCGGGGCGCGTTGCCACAGAAGTAGATGTGAGGGCACTCGGTGAGGATAAACGGGTCAGATTTGTAGAACGGGTAACAGCCTGGGGAAGATGGGAATTAAGGGAGGAGCCCCTGGCAAAGCCCCCCCATTCAACAACCCCCCAACCCTCACCATACCCAGGGTGTCTGGGGCTGTGGGGCTGATGTGTCCTGCCAGCAGTGTCCACTCCAGGATCTCCAGGTAGTCGTCCATGCTGCTGTACTTGAAGATATCACTGATGTTCTGTCCTGAGGTCCCTAAAAACCTACATTATGGAGGAAAGAAGGGGAGCCTTAGATGCTGGACGCGTGGGATGTGTCCCTCGGTCCCACGGCAGCCAGCAGAGCTGGCGGGTTTGCTGACCTGACGCCGTCCAGGCTGGCCTGGTAGGGGTTGGTGACGAGGCGCAGCGTGGCGTAGGCGCTGGCCAGGGGCAGCATGCAGCGGTGCAGGGGCTGCTGCGGCAGCGTGTAGTTGGTGGGGTCAAACTCGCCGGGCATCACGTCCACGGGCACCGAGGTCTGTGGGTAGAGTGGGATCAAACCTCCCTCCAAGGGGGCTCAGGGCAAAGCCCTGCTGGCACTGCTGTTCCTTTTCCCCAGGACACCCTGCCCAGCTTCGCCGAGGATCCCAGGAGAAGCATTTGGAGCTGCCTCCCCATATGGGGTGCTCATAGGGAAGCTGGGTGCTGGGGAAGGAGGTTTTGCCACCTCAGACTGCTACTCCGCCTCAAGAACAAGGCTCCCTCCCCCAGAGGAACCCGACTTCCTGGCCAACCCTGAGCACTCACACAGAGCTGCAGCAGGATCTCGTCCAGCATCTTCACAGCTTCCACGCTTGCAGCCTGTGTCTTCTTGGTCAAGTACTTGGCCTGGGTAAGTAGGAAGACAGTGAGGGACAGCCCTGAACCCCTCTGCCCCCTCCCCACACCCTCCCAGTGCCTCAGGCAAGGAAGCAGCCCCCTCCTCGCTGTACCTTGTTGATGGTGTCTCGGCTCTGGGTGTTCTGGCTCAGCAGATTCCCGGCCAGAATGACACGGGTGATGTGGGCAGCGCAACTCTGCTCGCCCTCTGCACCCAGCTGCCCTGTCACCACATCCACCAGCAGCTGAGTGCTCAGCAGGGCCTCCCCACTCATGCTGCCCAGCCCCAGCCCCGAGGCCAGCAGCACGAACCTGCACGGATGGAGAGGCTCAGGCAGTGTGCCATGCTCCCGAACTCAGGGGCTTCAGAGAGCCAGGGCAGGGGGCCCAGACCCCCTGGCAGCCCCCCTGGCAGAAGGGGCTCAGGGACGCAGCAGGGACACAGTGCCAGCCCCAGTCCTGCTGCTGCTGCCTCACCGGTCGGAGCTGGGCCCGCTCCAGGGCAGCGGGGGCGGCAGGTCGGCGAGGCAGTGATCCTCCACCAGGAACCTGCCATCCTCCTGCTCGCAGCCATACACAGCCACGATGGTCCCTGCAGCACAGCAGGCACTCAGCCCCAGCCAGCCCCTGCAGGGCAGCTGCCACCAGAGCCAGCGCTGTCCCTTACCTGTCACCAGCCTCTGCACATCAATGGCTCCTTCCAGCTTGATCCGCTGCAGCTCGTCCTCCAGCATCAGCTCGTCAGAGGGCTGGATGTACTTGGGCAGGGGTGGCTGAGGCACCAGGTTGTGCTGCAAGGGCACGGGGACAGCTCTGATGGTCTCAGCAAGGACCAGGAGCCCCCAGGGACCCTTCCCAACCCCAGCCTCCCATCACCAGTACAGCCAACACCCCAGCTGGGGGCCCTGGCAGCTGGAACCCCCTGGGTGGGCTGGTTTCACTCAAGAGCAAGAGTGGTGGCAAGTGGGTGGGGGATGGACAGATGGACAAGGGGTGGGTTTAGACTGGATATGGGGAAGGAATGTGAGTGTGGTGAGGCCCTGGCACAGGCTGCCCAGAGCAGCTGTAGCTGCCCCTGAATCCTTGGAAGTGTCCAAGGCCAGGCTAGATGGGGCTTGGAGCAACCTGGGCTAGTGGAAGGTGTCCACACATGCTGGCACCAAGAGGTGACACCAAGGTGGCATCCAGGGCCAGGCCATCCTGCTCAAATCTCTGCCAGTTCCCTGGCTAGAAGGAGCACAGGGAAGCCATGGTGAGCTCTCAGGTGTGCTGGCACAACTCCCTGAGCTGTGTGGAGGAGGGGGCGAGCCCATTACCTCCTCGCTGATCTCCTGCAGGATGGAGGGCTGGAGCTGCATGGCCTTGAAGAGCGTCCCCACCACACAGCACTTCTCTCCCTCCTGCAGCTCCGAGAGCCTCCGCAGGGCAATGTCATTCCCTGTGGAGACACGGGGGTCAGTGGCCCGGGGGGGCAGCAGGCAGGGGCAGGGCTGGCGGGAGCAGCTGAAGGGCCCTGGTGCTGGGGAATGTTGGGAGCCTCCTGCCTCTCCTCGAGGCACGGCGCCCAGCAGACATGTGTGGGCCAGATGGGGCCAAGGAGCATTCCAGAGCCTGCAAGCCTGCAGGCATTTCCTCTGCTGGGGGGAGAGCTGGGTCACGATGCCGTGTTCAGCTCCCACTAACAGCTCTGCCTGGGAAGGGCCCAGGATGCACCCTGGCCATGGGGGCTGCTGCTCCTGCCTTCCACCCAGGGGATGACCCAAACAGGAGATCACTCAGCACCCCAAACTTGGCCTCTGCCAGGGCCAGATCCTCTGCCCCACATCCCTGCTGGAATTCAGGATCCCCCTCACTTCCAGAGAAGGTCCTGGCATGCTGACAGGTCCCTGGGCTTTAGGCAGGGATCCACAGGGGATGTAGGCTATGAGAGGAGCAAAAAATCTCCCTCACCACAAGGTGAGCCCAAAACTGGGGACGCAGAGGTGCTCCAGCCCCATCCAGTGCATGTCCTCCCGTCCAGGATGTGGCTGTGGCACTGTCGTTCCCTGTTTAAACCAGCCTGTGAAGTCCAGCCTGAGCCTGAGGCCCTGGAGAAGAGCAAGGAACCTGCTCCTGGTCTCCTCTCCCAAAGCAACACTGCCTGCACCAGCTCCTCATCCATTCTGGGTGACATTTCTCCCCCCCAAAATCCCACTTTGCTCATCATGTGCTGCTGAACGTGACTCTTGTCCCAGGGAGAGCACCCCACTGCCATCCCTGGCACCCCACACTGGAAACATGGATTCCCGAGCCCAGGAATGCAAACACTCTGAGTCAGAACAAAAACAATCCCGTTGAAGTTTCTTATTTTTGGCTCAAACTCCCCAAAATGTGTGTTTGGGGGGAGGGGGCTGTGCTCTCCAGATTTTTGCCTGCAGGCGCTTCCTGCTGGGAGACAAACCCCAGAATCTGGTCCCATCCCAGGACTCCAGGAGGTGGAGCTTTACAAACCACTGGGTCCTGTCACACTTGGCAAAGTCCAGGGTGGCCAACCAAGGAGTGACATCCGCAGTGGGACCAGCACTGGCTTTGCTTCCACACAGCCCACCGGGCTGGGGAGAGCACAGGAGCAGGCGTCTGGCCCAAAAGCTCCCACTGAAGGGGGTTTTGCCCATAGAAGGGCAAAGCTGAAGGAAATTTGATCTCAGGCCGTGCCCAGGCTGGGGAGGGGGGGCAGAGCCCCAGCAGTGTTGCTTCATCCCGCGGATGGAAACTCTGAGCGAGGGTCCCACCCGCAGAACCACAACCCCCCAGGACAGGAAACAGCCCCCCCAGCACAACCAGCATCTCTCACCCCCCCTGCACCCCACTTCCTGGCTTGGGCCCCCCAGCCCCACCCTGACAAACCTCACAACTCCTGCTCCCTAAATCGTGTCGGGGGGGATGTGACAATCGGGAGGGATGTGACAATCGTGGTCTCCCTGCCCTGGGGCAGTGTTTTCCGGAGCAGTATCTTCCCCTGGGCAGTGCCTTTCCCCGGGGCAGTGTTTCTCCCTGGGGCAGTATTTCCCCAGTGCAGTGCCTTTCCCCTGGGCAGTGTTTCCCCCTGGGGCAGTGTTTCTCCCGGGGCAGTGCTCTTCTCAGTGTTCTCCCCTCTTCCCCTGGCAGTGTTTCACCTGGGGCAGTGCTTGCCCTTTTCCCCTGGGCAGTATTTCCCCCAGGCAGTGTTTTTCTCAGTGTTTCCCTTTTCCCCGGGGCAGTGCGTTCCCCGCTCACCCCAGCGGCCGCGGGCGCGCCGCTCCAGGCGGGGCCGCATGCCGGCCAGGCGCACGGCGTAGACGTGGGCGTACTGCCGGGAGAAGCTGCGCTCGCCCAGCCGGAAGGGCTGCGACAGGTCCGAGTAGCCCTCCACCGCCACCCGGGGGAAGGTGGGGGGCTCGCCCGAGGGGGGGGCCAGCAGCCCCTGCGCCGTGGGGGCCGCCTGCTCCGAAAACATCCTCGGGGATCCAACCACGGGTCTGGAAAGCAAGCCGGGGAATGAGGATCTGGGTCCCGCCTGGCCATCGCTGTCACCCCAAGGCAAAACAGTCCCCCCGAAAATGATCCTTCCACCCCCAAAATACAAACCGCGTCCGGGTCTGACCCTCCCTGTGCACGCTGCACCCCTTCCTCCCACCCAGGGCATCCCCACACTCATCCTGGTGCCCGCACCATCGTCTCCTCCGATCCCCCCCAGAGCAGGACACCTGAAGCCCCCACAAAGTACACGGGCTCCCCGAGGGACCCAGCCCCTGCACAGCCCCCTGGCCGTGCCCAGCGCCCCCCCATCAAACACAGAGCCTCCGGCACGATCGCCCTCCCCGCGGCACCGGGAGCCCCCAGGACACAGCAGCCCCCCAGACCCGCAGGCTGCAGACCTCACAGGATCCCCCCGCCGGGTCTCCCCCGCTCCCAAACGGGCACAGCCGCCTGGCCGCGGCCCGGGGCTCCCGCAGGTCCGTACCGGGGAGGGGTGGTCGGAGGCCGGTCCCGGGTCAGGGGTCGGTCCGTCCCGGGTCAGGGGTCGGAGGCCGAGGGTCGCCGCCAGTACCGGGGCCCGCCATGGGGGCGGGGCCGCGGCGGGAAAAGGCGCGAAGGCCGCACTCACGGAAGCGGTGCGCCGCGCGGGGAAGTGACGTCAGAGCCGCCGCGAGAACCGCCGTGGACCGGGGCCGGCGCGAGACCCCGCTGGGGGCGGGGGGGGGGGGGGAGGAACGACACAACATGGCGGGGACCGGGACAGCGGCACGGAGCCGGGCCCCTCGAGACCCATGGGGTGAAGGGCACACCGTGACCGACCCCAGAGGAGACACCGAGCCCTGGCGCTCCCCGGAGCCCGGAGGGGTCCCGGGAGGAGCCGGGACAGACCCCCCGGTAGGCCCTCGGGGGCCCGGCCGGTTCCTGAGGGGCGAGGCTGGGGGTGCTGAGCTCTCCGTGTCCCCCCCGAACCCCTTCGCGCGGGGGTGGAGTTGTGAGGCAGGAAGGGCCCTGGGAAGCAGCCGTGTTGGGTTTTAAGGGGTTTTGGGGTTTCGGTCCCCCACCCCCACAGCCCGCGGCCCCGCTATAAAAGGTGTCAGGATGCAGGCAGCCACCCACGGCCAGTCAGTCACCTGCTGTCACGGCACAGCGGGCTCACCATGGCGGCCACCCTCCTCCTGCTGCTGCTGGGAGGTAACGGGACCCTCCTGCCTCCCCGGGGGGACAGGACACCGGGGGACAACGGGGACGGCAGCTTGTGTGACTGAGCTCAAGGGGCTGGGGTCTGTGTGGGGAGCTGTGTGTGGTGGGGCTGGGGTCTGTGTGGGGAGCTGTGTGTGGTGGGGATGGGGTCTGTGTGGGACAGGCACTCAGGGGTGTGGGAAAGAGAACAAGGCGACAGGCAGGAAGGGTGGTGGGGATGGGGCTGAGTACCTGGGGCTGGTCGCTTAGGGGTCTGGGCACCTCCAGGACCCCTGGGGACCTCGGTGATGGGCACCCAACCTGCAGCCACTCTCACTGTCCTGTCCCCGTGCAGCAGCACAGGCCACGGCCTCCCCGCCCTGCCAGGGTGACCCCAGCTCCTGGTGCTGGGACACGGCCATGGCCACGCGCTGCGGCTGGGAGCAGCAGTGCCAGCACCTCCAGGACAGCCTGGCCCTGGTGAGCACCCCAACCCCGAGCACTGCCAGGGCCACCTGGGGGTCCAGGCAGCCCTGAGGGTCTTTGTGTCCCCACAGGGGAATGCAACTGATGGGGACAGCGTTGCTGATGGGGACATGGTGGCACCGGGCAGGGGGATCAAGTGCAGCCTGTGCACCAAGGTCCTGAAGAAGATGCAGGCGCTGGCAGGTGACAACCCCGACGAGGTGAGGGGTGATGGGGGCCTGGGGGGCCGGGCCGGGGGGCCTCTCCCTGTGTCCCCCTGACCTGTGGTGGCTTTGGCAGTCGGCGGTGGAGGCAGCTCTGCAGAAGGGCTGCCGGGTGCTGGGCCGGTCCGTGGGCAGGCGGTGCCAGCAGCTGGTGAGCAAGTACCGGGAGCAGATCACCGAAGGGCTGCAGAACGGGGACATGCCCCGGGACATCTGCACTGCCATGGGCATCTGCCGCTCCTGAGCACAGGGTCAGTGCCCACCTGCATCCTGATCCTGCATCCCCATGCCATACCCCATGTCCCACACCCTGTGTCCTGCACCCCACATCCTGATCCTGTACCCTGCATCCTGAACCCTATGTCCTGCCTCCCGTACCCCTCCTCTGCGTCCCGCACTTTGCACCCCACATCCCTCACCCCACACCAGCCGGAGGGGTGGGAGTGTTCTTGGGGTTTCTGAACCTTCCCTGCTGCACTCTGTAGGGTGACGGTGAGCCAGGCCACCCCCTAGGGCATTGTGGAGCAGGGGGAGGGCTGGAGGAGCTGCTTCCACTGGCCCCTGACTCCCCTGCTCCTTCCTTTCTCCACAGGCACGGCCCCCAGTGCCCCCAAACCGGACACCCCCACAGCCCCGATGCCCCCACAGCCCAGCCATCCCCCTCCCCCACAATAAAGTCCCTCCTCTGGCTCCAGGGTCTCGTTTGTCTGCCCTGGGGGTACATGGTGACAAGGGTGTATGGCACCAGGCACGGGCAGGGGACAGCCTGGCCCTGGCCTGCCCCCAGCAGGGCCAAGGTAACACCAGATGTGCCAGCGGGAGGGTGGGGATGTGTCCTGTGTGGGTTGGGGTAAGCGGTTCCCTTCACACACCTGGGTGGTCCTGGCTGTCACTGTCCCCTCCCCATGCACCCCATGCCTGGCACTGCATCTGTCCCTGGCACTGTCACTTGTCACCGGTGCTGCCATGGGCTTGGGATCGTCCTCACTGTTCCAGCTGAGCACAGGGCATCCCTGCTTCAGTCCCAGCCAATCAGAGCACAGGGAATTCCACACTCCCTTTTTTTTTTTTTTTTTTTTTTTTTTCCCTTTAATTCCAGCCAATTGGAGTGCAGGGAATCTCTTATGTTTGCCCCCAGCCAATCAGAACAGAGAGATTGCAGTTCTCTGAGGGCTGCCACCAATCAGAGCTCCAGGATGTCTTGTGTGAGCCAATCAGAATGCAGGGAATCCTGCAGGCTGAGGGCTGCAGCCATGCAGAGCAGAGGGATCCCCGTCCCCACCTGCAATGGGGATCCCTGGGGATCTCAGTGCCACCCCTGGGGCCCTCAGGAGCAGCACCACTGGGTGGCTTTGTCCCTTGGGGTGACACGGACACCGCCTGTGTCCCCGGCCCCTGCACGTGCACCCCCCAGCCATGGGGTGACCCTGCACTTTGTGAGGACACCAAGATCCCTCAGCAGTCCCAGCCCCACACCCTGTGCTGATCCAGGTGGTCCTGAATGCCCAAGAGCTGCCCCAGCACCCTGCGATGTCCCTAGATCCCAGGTGTCCCCGTGTCCCAGGGCCCCCCAGACCCCGGCAGTGGCCCCAAATATCACAGATGTAACCCCAGACCATCAGGATGGCCTGTACCTTCGGGCTGACTGCAACACCCTGAGTGGGCCCCAAACTTCCAACACCCTGTGGTGTCCCAGGAGGACCCCTCCACCTGGGGTGCTCCAGACCCTCAGAATGGCACAAAACCCTGGGTAGCTTCCAGAGCCTTCAGAGAACCAACCACAATGTGCTCTGGTACTGCCAGATCCTTAAAAGAACATCCACACCCTGGGGTGCCCATGAGCCCCAGAGGGACCCCAACACTCTGCTCCAGAGCCTCTGGTGAACTCAAGTCTCTGGGGTGCCCCAGACCCTTCAGGGGACATGGGTGGGGACATGGGTGGGAACATGGCTGGAGGGGACCCCTCAGTATGCCCCCCTCCATCTGGCCAATTTCTGGTGCACTCTGGTCAGCCTCTGCACCCCAGGAATCACTGGTGGAGAGCTCCTCTACCCTGACATCCCCCATAAAGTACCCCCAAAGAGTCCTTATCTCTAGGCCACCCCCCTTGGGGGGCTTTCTCCCAGCAAAGGGGCTGGGGTGTGCTGGAGCCCCCCTTGCTGCAGCTGTGTGAGGATGAGGGAGGGAGATGAGGGCACGGGAAGCTCTGTGGCCGCCCCATAGGTGTGGGGCAGCCCCATGGGGGTCTCTCTACCAGCACGGGGAGAGAGCAGCACTGGCCCAAACGGCCCCAGAGAAGTCCACACACACCCCATTTATTGGGGGGCCGGAGCCGCCTCCTCCCCGCATCCGTGTCTGCTCCCAGAGGAGCGCCGGCCCCGCCATCCCCCGGAGTCCAGCTCACTGCCGGCCCCGCCATCCCCCGGAGTCCAGCTCACTGCCCCATCATGCAGGCCATCTTGCAGGCCACGGCCGAGATGAGGGCGGCCCCGCGCCCGCTGCCTTCCTCAGACTGGATGAAGGTGATGTCGCAGCCGGGCGTCAGCTGCCGCACCGTGGCGTGGAAGTGGTCCTTGAAGCTGGGGAGGGGGAACGCGGGGTCACACACGGGGTCAGGGCTTTGGGGATGAAGGGAGGGGACGGGGTGTCCTGGGCTCCGGGGTGCCCACCTGGGATGGAGCTTGTAGACGGAGCCGTCGACGCCGACGGTGATCTTGAGGGTGTCCTGGCTGCGGCTCTCGCGCATGCGGTTGATGACGCCGGCCAGCCCGGCCGAGCACATCTGGGCAGCGCGCGTGGACACGCTCTCGCACACCCGGCGCACGATCTCGCAGTCTGTCCGCGACGGCAGCAGCTCGAAGGCTGACAGGATGTTGTAGATCTGCTTGCGGTCGTCGGAATCGCTGAGGTAGGGGGAGAAAAGGGCGTTGGCAAAGGCTGAAGTGTGGGGACCCTGTGTGAGGCACCCGGAGAAGGATGGGGGAGTGAGGGGATGGGGGATCCTCACACGGGACAGCTGTATGGGCTGCCAGGATGGGGAACCCCAACTGGGTCAGTTACAGCAGGTTGGAGTGGGGTGATGGGATAGGGGACCCCAAATGGGGCTGCTCTAGAGGGGCTAGTGTGGGGTGATGAGACAGAGGGACCTGGCAGTGGGCCCCCCTAATGTGGGGTGATGGGACATGGGGGCCCCAATATGGGAAAGAGCAGGCAGGTATGGAATAATGGGATGGATCATGATGGGGCCGTGATGGGTACATTGTGGTTTGGGTGGCAGAACACAGGGTGGACAGTCAGAGTAGGCTGGTGTGGGGGAACAGGATAAAGGACCCCAAAATGAGGCAGTCAAAGCAGACTGCTATGGGATGATGGAACAGGGGGAACCCCTGTGGGACAGCCCAATGCAGAGGAAGAGCACAGACTCCTCAGCATGCCTGGAGCCGTGCAGAGTGAGAGCACAGGCCTCCCAGTGCCATGCAGCCTGGCAGGTGGTTTTGGGGTGCCTCCTCCAGCCTCGTACCTCTCAATCTGGGACATGAAGCGGGTCTCAAAGGTCCCGCGAGTCTTGAGCTTCTCAGAGGCCTCCCCGTTGAAGAGCAGGTTCTCATCCACCAGCTTCAGCAGCACCAGCCGCACAATCTCCCCCATGTACTTCCCCCCAATGATCTTCTCATACCTGTGTGGGGCACAGGCCAGGGGGCGGCATCAGAGCTGGGATTTGAGGGCTCACATCCCAGAGCACCCCCCCTTTCCTCCCCCCTCCTTGTTGGGTGTGTTCCCGTGCGTGGGCATGGCCCAGGGCAGAGGACGCCCTGCTGGGGGCTGAGCCCAGCGCGGTGCAGGGACGGGAGGGGCGCCCAGAGGAACTGGATCTCTCCTATTCCTTACAGTTGCTGACCGGGGTTAAGGGAGGTCTCGTCCACCACGCGGTCGTACTCCAGGAGGAACTCGTCCAGCTCCCCGGAGGCTCCAAAGGCCCCCCACTCCGTGTTGACACACATGCGCCCCTCATCGCCCTCCACCAGCTCCACGTTGTGCATCTCCTCCATGTAGCAGGCGTTGCAGCCCGTCCCTGCCAGGAACTGGGCATGGGTCTGGGCAGGGGGCAGCACTGACACCCCCCACCACAGCCCTCCATCCCAGCTGGGATAAAACTGGGACAGTGCTGTGGAGCAATGGGGAAGAACTGGAGGGGTCCAGACATGCCAGGGCAGGGGTTGGGACCCATATGGAGCCTGAGGGATGTTCCTCAGCCTGGTGACTGGCACCACGGTATGCAACTGCTTCAAGGGTGGCTCCAGGACATGGGGAAAAGGTTTTAGACTAAAAGAGGGGAGATTTAGATTGGATACCAGGAAGAAATCCTTCCCTGTAAGGGTGGTAGGGACTAACACAGGCCAGAGCCACCAACAGCCTGGGGCCAGGGCAGCCCTTTGGGGACCAGCCCTGTTATGATGACCACCCCCTTTCTCCTCCCAAAGTGCCCCAACCATGCTGGGGCCAGGCAATGCCATCGGATGTCCCAACCGCAGGACACCTCAGCAGAGTGCCACTGCCATCCCCTGTGGTTGGTGTGTCTCCCCAGAAGGACGGGGGAGCAGCAGGGGAGCGGGCCCATGGACAGCTCCCTGTGCCCAGCCACGTGTCCCTGCAGAAGGGGCATCTTACCCACAATCATCCCAACCTCGCACCGGTGATCTTCGTAGTAACAGGAGATCATCGTGGCCACCGTGTCATTCACCATCGCCACCACGTCCATCTCAAAGTCCTGGGGACAGGGACCAGTGTGGGCTCCTGGGGGGCCAGGCTGTCCCCAAACAGGTGGGTTTGGGGCGGACAGTCCCCAAGGGTGAGGGCCTGGGCACGTGTCATGCACCTGTGTGTGCACACACATGGAACAGCCCTGCCCAGAGACACACTTGGCTCCAGCAGCCCCATCTGGGGACAGCTACGCTCCAGTGGTCCCTTCCTGGGGACACAGCAGGCTGCAGTGGCCCTGTGGCAGGCAGAGGCAGGCTGCAGTGAGCCCCTGGCAGAACAGCTAGGGGTGCCAGGAGGTGCCAGCACAGTGGGATCCTCTCACCCCTCGCCGTTTGATGGCATCCCTCAGCAGCCCCACCACGTTGTTCCCTTCCGCGCCCGAGGCTTTGAAGCCCTTGGTCCAGTTCAGGAGGATGCCCTGCAATGGGGGTCAGACCGAAATGGGGCTGTGGTTTAGGTGAGGCTTGGGGACCCCCAAGCCCTCGTGCTGCCCGGACACCCCCTCACCTTGTCGATGTCCTCGTGTCGCACAGGGAAGGAGAAGGTGAAGCCCAGGGGCAGCTTTTTGTGCTTCATCTGGTGCTTGTCCAGAAAATCAGAGATGCACTCGGAGATATAGTCAAAGAGCTGGAAGACAGGAGGTCCAGCCTTTCCTGAGGGATGTCCCCACCCTCCCACTGCCCTTGGACAGATGCTGTCCCCCACCACGGGTTCCCCAGGCCTGGCCACCCCCAGCTTCTGCTGGCTGGATGGATGGGTGTGTCCCCTCAGGTGTTCCCTCTAAACACAGACAATGAAAGGGACTGGGACGGGATGGGATGGGATGGGATGTCCCGTGTGCTCCACTGACCATCTCAGCTGTCCCAGTCATGGCATCCTCTGGGATGGAGTACATCTGGTGCTTCGTCTTCACCTTCCACTGCCCCTCTTCCCCCTCGCCCACCTTCACCAGCATCACACGGAAATTGGTGCCGCCCAGGTCCAGAGACAGGAAATCTCCCACCTCTGCAAAGCCAGGGAGAGGGGGAGAAGGTGATGGGCTCTTGGTAGGCTCAGCCTTCCACAGGGAGCTGGAAGGGTGGCACACAAGGGACTGGAGTGGCACCGTACCAGAGCCCTCGGGGGTGGAGCGCACGTAGGTGGGCAGCATTTTGACAGAGGCTTCCTCGTGTGTCTCCAGCTTGAGCCCTCGGTCCATCTCCTTCTGCATCCGGTACATCACCTTCTTCAGGTCCTCCTCCTTCAGACGGAACTCCGACAGGATCTGCTCCACCTGCACACAGCACAGCGTCAGCCAGGGACCAGGAATCTGGGATGCAAGGGGCCTGAACCACAAGAAATAGCCAAGTTTCCCTTCCCCCAGCCCTGTTTTCACATGGACACCTCGAAATGACTTATCCTGTTGCTCTGTTATTCTCCTGCTGAGCAGGGAATCCATAGCACTGTCATGAGGCACCAAGGCCCCTTCTGGTGCTGCCTGCAGGATGCCACGGTCAGCTCCGGTGTCCCTGGGGGCCATGGTTGGCACTGGGCTCCTGCCATCCCTGTCAACCAGCTGAATTGTTTGGATGGCTGTGTAGAAGCCGTCACCATTCCAGCAGTGACCTGGGACCTCCCATCCTGATGAATCCCAGAGCCATTCCCAACAAGGAGTGCTCCTGGCCATGCCCTTGAGGAGCACAGCATCTCCCACCAAGGATGGGGGGTTCTTTAATGATGAAGATGCTGGTGTGTCCCCCTTGCTCCCCTGGGAGCATCCCTCTCGCTGTGTCCCACTGGGAATCGTGAGTACCGTTTTTCACCTACCAAATGTGGGGCTAAAATGGGGCAGAGGGCAGGCAGGCAGGAATGCTCCTGGGGATTGCTGCCTTGTCTCGCTGCCAGGGAGAGCCGCAGGGCCCACTCCAGGGAAGCACCTGGCAAGCAGGATCCGTGTTTATCCTTTCCGTAGCAACCCCGGGCTCGGCGCAGCCTCCATTAGGCGGCAGAGCTGGGGCCAGGTGCCCCGGCTGTCAGATGGAGCATGGAGCGGGGCCGGCATTCCCTCCCGGCCAGCTGCAGCCGGCAGCATTAGGGCTCATTAGTCACCGCCTCTCCCAGGCACACAGATGTTTGCCTCGAGGCTGCTGCTGTTTCCTGACAGGTTTTGGGGTAGGGGGCTCAGGAAAGTGTTTGGGGTGTGATTTGGAGCACCCCAGCTCTGGGGGCACCCCTTGCCGTGGCTCAGCCTGGCTGCCCTGGCACATCACCTGGCCCCCAGTGCCATGGCTGCAGCACGGAGCCCCCGGAACAGGGCTGGGCACCCACAGCAGCACTGTGGCAAGGTTTGCTCTGATCCTGAGGGTGTTTGGGCAGAACGACTGGAAAAATCCTGCCAGGAAAGCATGGAGCTGGATTGATCATCCCTCCTGGGCTGTTGGCTGCAGGTATTCAGCGCCCATCAATCCCATGGCACCACTTGGCATGGGAACCCCCGATCTGCCACAGCCGGAGGGTCCTCGTCCCAAGGCTGGCACCTGGGAGTCTGAATTTTATTTCTCCAGTGTTTTTCCCATCTCAGCACCTCGTGTCCCTACTCATCTCCCCACTTTCCTTCAAAACCATGGGTTTGGCCCTTCCCTGTCAGGACTTGGCTCTTCCCACATGACGTTATTTGGCTCTCAGCTTCCCATGGAAATGATGTGCTCCAACACATCCCACCAAAGGGATGGAGCTGGGAACCCTGTGGCTGCTGGCTGCTGCAGTGGCCAGTGACACCCATCTCCGCTGGTCCAGCATGTGATGAGTCCCCTCGGTGTCCCCTCAGTGTCCCCTTGGTGTCCCAGCTGGCAGCAGGGGATGTCTCCACTGTCCTCACCCATGACCCCCTGAGCTCAATCCATCTGGGAGAGGATGCTTTCCACAAACAGCTGGTTCTTGGCTGGGGATGAGCCCTGTGTCACCTGTTGGGTGCCTCAGTGACCACGATGACAGCCAGCTGAAGGAGGTGACAGGCCCCAACTCATCCTGGGGATGCAGCTGCGCAATGTTGGGAGGGTGGGAGTATCCCAGGCCAGCAGAACGTCCCACAAACGCCCCCAGCTCCATCACGAGCCCCCCTGTAGGGCCTGTACTGTGCTGGGGGGTGACCTCAGGGATGGGGACCCCCAGGGCTGCCCCCGGTGTCCTCCCCAGCAGCCACCATCCTCCGGCCTGGAGCCTTTTGGAGCCGCTGGGAGCACCAGGGAAGGCAGGACCCCGGTGAGGCTCCGCACTCTTCCCCTCACCCCCCGGCCCCCCTGGCCCCTGCAGCACCTCACCTTCTCCTTCCTGCTGCTCTCCATCCTGGCTCGGTGATCCAGCATGGGGGCAGGCGCGGGCTGGGGCGGGCTGCGGGCCGAGCCGTGCCCCCCTCGGCCGCTGCGTCCCCACCGTGGTGCCCGGCCCGGGGCAGCGCCCTGCCCTGGCCTGGAGCGCGTCCGGCGGGCCCTGGGCTGCTCCGTGCCGCGTCCCTCGCTCCGTCCCTCGCGGATGCTCCACTTTCGCTGCCTTATCTCATCCGAGGGCCCGAGAGGCCCCGGCGAGGCGGTCCCGGCCCCCTCAGGCGGAGCGGCAGCGAGCGGGCCCCGGGGCCGCGGCGGGGTCAGCCCTGCGGCCCCACATGCTCTGCTCGGCTCCGGCGGCTCCCTCAGGGACTCCGGGCTGCCTGGGGGTCCCAGCCCAGCGCGGGGGGCTCCGGCAGCCCTGGAGACCCCTGGTGCGCTGGCCGGGCTCGGCCGGGACCCTCCCCGCCGCACCCCGCCCCGGGTCACCCGTGTCCCCGTTGCCGTGCCAACGGCTCGATGGTGGCGGCAAGCACTCCAGCGGCCGGCTTGGCAACCGCGCTCCCATGGCGACCGGGCACGGCCGGGGGCAAGGGCGGCCGGAGCGCTGCGGGCCCCGGCCCGGGACAGCGCAGCACCCCCGAACGGGCACCGCGGGGACCGGGATGGCGCCGGTGTGGGGCCGGGATGGGGCACCCCGGCACCCCTGCAGCCACGTCATGCTCCCGGTGTGGCGGAAATAGGGGAGGTCCGAGTGGGATGAGGAGCACCGCGGTGATGGGTGGACCCCAAAAGCTCCGGTGACGCTGTGGGACACGCCGGGAAGCCCGGACGGTGACAGCCCTGGGGGCTCTGGGGGGGCACAGGGTTTTGGGCGGCAGGGCAGGGCCTGGGGGATGCAGGGTCACACCACAGCATCCCCTGCCCCTCCGGGGTCACAGGAGGGCCCTGGCAGCCCTGCCCCTGTGTCACCAACCACGAGGGCTCCCCACATCTCTGAGGGGTCCGAAAGCTGCGGGGTTCCGCCCCTACGCCCCCACCATGGAGGGGTCCCCACCCCGGGGCAGAACCGCCCCATGGAAGGGTCCCCACTCCCCAGGGAGGCCCCCAGCACCCGGCGGAGGCTGTTCCCGCTTCTCAGAGAGGGTCACTACACCACGGGGACAGGGTCCCACGCAGGGGACCCCCGCCCCGCACAGGGGACCCCCGGCCCAGGGAGCAGAACAGGCCCCGCCCCAGGGTGAGACCACGCCCCAGGGAGCCGAGCAGGCCCCGCCCCAGGGAGAGACCCCGCCCCAGGGAGCCGAGCAGGCCCCGCCCCAGGGAGAGACCCCGCCCCAGGGAGCCCAGCAGGCCCCGCCCCCGCTGCCCGCCGGGCACAGCGCCCCCTGCTGTCCGCCCCGAGGAACGAGCGCCGCAACTCCGGCTGCTCTGATTGGTCGTCCGGTTGACACCGGAATGCGAGGGCGCGGGCGTTGATTGGTCAGAAGGCTGACAGGGCGGAGCGATCTTGGCGCGTGCGCAGGGCAGGAGGAGTCCCGTGGCAGGGTAGACACTTCCGGCCGCCGTGTTCCACTTCCGGGTCGCGCCCATCGCCGCCCGGCCGCCGCCCGCGCTGAGCAGCGACCGCCGCGTCGGTACCGGCGGGTCCCGGGGGGTCCTGGGGACAGCTGGGCTTCCCGGGGGCTGAGGGCTGGGTTGCTGCGGGTTGTACTGGGGAGTGGCCGCGATACAGTGGGTGGAGGGTCTGGGCTGTACTGGGGTGGGTTATACTGGGCTGTACTGGGGGGTTTGACTGGGTTATACTGGGCTGTATTGGGGTGGGTTTTACTGGGTTATGCTGGGCCGTACTGGGCCATACTGGGGTGGGTTATTCTGGGTTATACTGGGCTATACCGGGGTGGGTTGTAGTGGGTTTTACTGGAATGGGTTATTCTGTGTTATACTGGGCTGTATTGGGGTGGATTTTATTGGGTTTTGTTGGGTTTTACTGGGCTGTATTGGGGTGGGTTTTATTGGGTTTTGTTGGGTTTTACTGGGCTGTATTGGGGTGGGTTTTACTGGGTTTTATTGGGTTTTACTGGGTTATATTGGGGTGGGTTTTATTGGGTTTTACTGGGTTATATTGGGGTGGGTTTTACTGGGCTGGCCTGGCCTGGCTGGGCAGGGGTCAGGGTCAGGAGCCAGGGGAGGCTCGGGGGTAGAGGCCTGGGTGGGCAGGAGGGTCTGGGGGAGCCCCAGGGGGGTCCAGGGGTGTCGTGGCCCCTCCCGGCCCCAGCCCAGCCCCTGCTCTCCCCCAGGCCCCCCAGCCGCCGCCATGAGGCTCTACAGCCTAAGTGTCCTTTACAAGGGTGACCCCAAAGTGCACTTGCTCAAAGCTGCCTACGACGTGTCCACCTTCAACTTCTTCCAGAGATCCAGGTGGGGCTGGCTCAGGAGCCCCTCGGGCAGGGGAGGCAGCAGCTCCTGGGGGGACTCTGCCCCACTGGGGCTGCAGTGGCATCAGGGAGAGGCTTTTCCTGGGGGAAGATACCCCAGAGCTGCTCCCTGGGTTTGGTGCTTGGCCCAGCTGTGATGTCTGGGGTGTGTTTAGCTGGGCCTTGGAGAGCTGGATCTGGGATGAGCAGGGCTGTGGAACCTGCTGGGCAGGAGCTCAGGGCTGGGCTGAGGAATTGGGCAGGGTCAGGGAGGCAGAGGAAGGCACTGAGTGCCCACTTCCTTCCACAACACTGGGAAATCAGAATTCCCCGTGGAAATCAGCCCTTGGGGACACATCCTGGCATCCAGCTGGCACCTGGCTGGTCTTGGATGGTTTTTCCGTGGTGTGTGTGAAACCCTGGGGCCGTGGGGCTGGCAGCAGGACCTTCCACGTGGGGAGGGGTGTCTGTGCTCCCCAGGGATGGAGCAGGGATGTTCAGGACGTTCAGGAGTCCTTGGGCTGGGTCAGGACGTTCAGGAATCCTTGGGCTGGGCTTTCCCTGCAGTGCAGGGTCTCTGTGGGGCTGGTGTCTGGGCTGGGAGCAGTGCAGGCCCCCCAAGGGATGTAAGCTGGGAGGCAGTTTCCCCTCTGGAGCTGCTGCCAGCAGTGGGAGGCTGTCAGAAAACCAGTCAGCCACACCAGTCTGTGCCCAGTGCCGTTTCCTCGGCACCCATCACCTCCCAGGCAGGAGCTGTCCCCTCCCTGGTGTTTGGTGAGCTCTGTACCCCGTCCCTGCTAAAAATCCCTTCCTGGGGTTTCCCAGCTGGACTGGGGGCTGTGTTGCCTCACGTTGGCTAATCCCAGCCTGCCCAGCTGTATTTGACTCCTGCTCATTATTTCTGGCCTCCTTTCCCTTGCTGTGGGGTGCTGAGGAGCCTGCTGGATGAGCCTGAGCCTGGGCTCAGCAATGCTCTCAAATTAGAGCCAGTCTGGCTTAGGGACGTTCCTGCCCTCTGACTCGCAGTGGCTGGGTGCCTGGGGGTCAGACCCCCCTCCCGCCCAGCTCCTTCCATGCTGCAGGGGGTCACCAGTGCTGGCCAGCCAGAGCCAGGCTCAGAGGTGGTTTTGCTTGCTAAATCCCCACAAAGCAGGTTCGGCCCAGGACAGAGCCTGTCACTGCCCCGGGCGGCTCTGGGTGCTCCCCGGGGGCAGGGGCAGGGTTTGTTACCCAGCACAGCGGGGGGCTGTGGCACAGCCAGCTCCCCAGGCTGTCCCCAGTGTCCCCAGCCCTGCCCTGTCCCCGCAGCGTGCAGGAGTTCATGACCTTCACGAGCCAGCTGATCGCGGAGCGCTCGGCGCTGGGCAGCAGGGCCTCTGTCAAGGAGCAAGGTGAGAGCTTCCCTGGGCAAAGGCACCCCCAGACAGCCTGGGGGGCTGCTCCCACCCAGCCTGACAGGAGTTTCCTTGGCAGAGTACCTGTGCCACGTGTACGTGCGGAGCGACGGGCTGGCTGGAGTGGTGATTGCAGACAATGAGTATCCCCAGAGGGTTTGCTTCACCTTGCTGGACAAGGTGAGGGCTCCTCCAGCCTCCCTGCCCTGGCACACAGCGGCTTTCGGGCACTCAGGGCTGGCCACCTCGGCCTGGGCATTATTTGCCAAGACTGTTTGTTCACATCTCCTCCTGGGGCTCCAGCCCCTTCCCCAGCTCTGTCCCTGCCATGGATGAGCTGTGAGGTCCCTTCCCCAAAATCTCCAGATCTCCTATTTTGATGAGGAAAACCCTTCCAGCCACCGTGGCCCCACAGCTGTGGCTCCTAACTGCTGCTTCCTCACCTGGCAGGTGCTGGAGGAGTTCTCCAGGCAGGTCAGCAAGATGGACTGGCCCTCAGGGTCACCTGCCACCATCAGCTACTCTGCCTTGGATGGATACCTCAGCAAATACCAGGTACAGACCCCCTGCAGGTGTGTTCCCCCCGCCCTGGAAATGGCAGGGGAGGTCTCTGGGCAGCACTGGCACCTGCTGGGACCCTGTGCACCCCTGGTGTCCCTGCGTTGGTGCCAGCGCCATCACCCTGCTGTTTGTCCCCAGAACCCCCGTGATGCTGACCCCATGACCCGAGTGCAGGCGGAGCTGGACGAGACCAAAATCATCCTGGTGAGGCTGCAGGGCTGGGTGCTGGTGCCTGCACAGGCCAGAGGGGCCCTGGGGCACCTTCTGGGGCAGGGTAGAGCCCCCCAGGCCATTCCCCAGAGACCTCTCTGGGGTGGGAGCTCCCTTTTCTCTTCCCCTTTTGCCTTTCCCCCTTTTCCTCCTTGGGCTTTTCCCAGCTGGCAGGACACGAGCACCAGGGCTCTGCCCCCTGCTCCTCATGCCAGTCTCCTCCCTGCTGGTCACCTCCTCTCTCTCCCTGCCCCTGGCCAAGTCCCATCTCCCCTGGGGCTGCAGGGGCTCTAGGAATGTGGGTGAGGGGTGGTGGCACCCCCACCTCGTGCTGCAGGCTGCTCTGGGGCTGGGGCTCAGCACTCGTTTCCCTGGCAGCACAACACCATGGAGTCCCTGCTGGAGCGTGGGGAGAAGCTGGACGACCTGGTCTCCAAGTCGGAGGTGCTGGGGGCACAGTCCAAAGCCTTCTACAAAACGGTGGGTGTGAGGGTGACCCCTCCCTGAGGGGGCTGGGAGGGAGGAGGGCCATCCTTGGGGGGCACAGCTCGGGGGGCCAGGCAGGGATCCCCCTGGTGCTGCAGGCTTTGGGCCTGGAGGGAGCCTCGTGCCCCAGCCCCAGCTGCTTTCTAAATCCCCAGAACAACAGGAGCCTCCGGGCCACCAGCCTCTGTGCTTTGTCCTCCTCTGGGCTGTGTGGGACCCCAGGGGGGTGGCCCTGGGACCCCCAGACCCTCGGGGGGCTTCACAGATGGCTTTCCTTCTCTTCTCAGGCCCGAAAGCAGAATTCCTGCTGTGAAATCATGTGACATGGAGCCCGGGGTCTCCACCTCCGGAGCACCAGCCCTGCACCCCCCTCCACAGCCCCCCCAGGGCTGTTCCTGGGGCTGGGCTGGGGGTCCTCAGCCCCCTGGGCTGATGTGACTGTTGTCCACCCTGAGGGGACACCAAGGCTGGCACTGGGCCAGCACCCAGGGGGCTGGTCACACTGAAGACCCCCACCCTGGCTGTTCTGGGACAGCTGGGACCAGGGGGCACCTGGCCACGCACTCCCCTGCCTTCACAGCCCCCTGAGCCTGGAGGAGCCCCCCACTGACTGGCCGGGGGGCTGAGGGGGCAGGCAGAGCCCCTGCTGCCAGCCCAGGCAGCTTTTATGTATTTGTGTCCTAAGGGTGAGCTGGGGGGTGGGACAAGGGGGGAAGGGAAGAAGGTTTTTTTGGGTGGGGGGTGCTCTCTGCCTCCCTGGGCAGCTCCTCCCCACACTCTGAGCCCGGAGCTGGGGAGTGGGGAACTCACCACCCTGCACCTGAGAGCTCCTGCCCTGCTCCCACAGCCAGGGTGGGGGGCTCAGCACCCGCCAGGGCCCAGCAGCCCTCGCTGCCTCCTCCTCCTCCTCCTGGTCGGGAAGGGAAAGGTTGGGCTTGGGCTGTACCTCGGGTTGTTTCTGTGCCCTGGCTGCACGGCCAGGGGATAAAGTGTCTTTGGCAGTTGTTCCCTGTTCCTCTCATCTTTGGCAGTTGCAGCCCCGTTCCTCTCCGTGGCATCCCGGGTGGGGTTTCAGACAGACACATCCTGGATACCCCGGCAGGGGTGGATGCACCTGGCCTTCCCTCTCTCCACCTCTTATTTAATTATCGTTGGTTTTTCCTCATAATTTATTTGCAGTTTTCCCGAGACAAAAACGAAATCAGAGTCATCTTTTACACTTACAAGGCTCAGAAAGAAAAGACAAAGGGTTTTTTTTGGGGGGGAGGGGGATGGGGGGGATATGCTGGGGAGGGGGAGACAGAAAAAGAATGAGAGAAAAGGGGAGGAAGGAGAAAAATTTGGCAACGATCCACCAGCATTCATGGGACAGGAACAGCTCAGCTCCTCAACATACAGCGTTAGCGCCCGAGGGTTGCTCCCGCGCAAAGGGCATGCAGAGAAATCATCAGAATAATTAAAAAATAATTAATATCCCCCGCCCGCCCCGCCCCCTCCCCCCAGCCAAAACCAGCCCTCAGCGTGGTGGGGATGCCCTGGGGAAGGGGTGGGGAGTACCTGGCGTGGATTGGAGCCTCCCCGGGGCTGGGGGGCTGGGGGGGCCGGGTCCCCCCGGGCGCTGGCCGTGGGAGGGGGGTGCAGGGTGTGCTGCCGGTGCCCCCGCGCTGGGGTGCCCGGCGGAGCAGCCTGTGCCCCCTAAGAGACCCATTCTCTTAGTCTAAAGTGCTTTCAATGCTGCGTCAGTGCTGGCTGGATCGTCCTGAGCCCCCCACCCCGAACCCAACACCCCCCAGCTGCCCTCTGCCCCCTGATGTGGCACCCACGTCCCCCCTGCCAGACACTGCCAGCACCCCGAGTTGGCACCCGTGACAGGGGGTGCTGGGCTGGGGAGCAGCGGGGTGGGGACACGGGGGTGCCACTGGTGGACCCTCCCCAAGGCACCCTCGTGTTCCCCGCGCAGCAGCGCCCAGGGTCAGCCTCGGGCCCCCACGGGCAGCACTCCCAGGGGAGGCACTGGACTGGGCTGGAGGGGAGAGAGTCTCTGCCTGTCCCCCCCACCTCACTCACCCCCTGGCAGCCCCCCGTTGCTGGGGACCCCCGTGGGAATTCAAAAATAAATAGCTCTCTCTATGTACAGGGGCTGGGGCAGGACAGAGCAAAGCGGAGCCCAAAGAACAACATCCACCACCAGCGACAGCAACACGCCATGAGCACAGCCGGGAGGGGGGCCGGGACCCCCCTTCCCCCCCAGCAGAGACGGGCCAAGGGGGGGGGCTGAGCCCCCCAGCGCCCTCGCCTGTGGCCGAGCGGCTGGGTTGGATTTGGGGGTGTGGGTGGGGGTTTGGGATTGAGGTGGGTTTGGTGGGTTTTCCCCCTTTTTTTTTCTTTTTTTTCTCCTTTTTTTTTTTTTTTTTTTTTTTTTGTGGTCTTCATCATTTTGGCGATTTTTTGGTTTTTTTTTTTTTTTTTGTCTTTTTGTTTTCTGCAAACACAGGCACCGGAGGGGGGAGCGGGGCCGGGGTAGGGGGGACAGGCATGCGGACGCGTGCTCGGGGGGCCGCAGCTCCGGCTGCCGCCTCGGCTCCCATCGCCGTCTCCATCGGGCTGGAACCAGGACAGCCACCGCCAGCTCTGCGGGGACACCGCCGTGAGCCACTGCCACGGCTCCCCGTCCCCCCAGGCCGAGCCCGGGCTCACCTTCACTGCAGCGGGGCCACGGGGGCCCCCGAGCCGTGGAAGTGCACGTTCTGCCACTTGCCGTCGCGGCGGTGCCAGACCCGGGTCTCCTCGGACTGGCTGGTGCGGGGCCGGCCCTGCGCGTCGATGTACTGCGTCAGGCGGATGTAGGCGATGCACGCCGCGTCCTCGCCGATAACGTGCACGTGCGGGTTCAGGATGGTGGTGTGGATCGGCTTGTTGTTCTTGGAGAGCACTGCAGGGCGGCGAGGAGAGCGGGGCTGGCACGGGCACGGGCACGGGCACGGGCACGGGCACGGGAACAGGCAGGGATGGGGCAGGGATGGGGACAGAGAAGGGGCAGAGGTGGGGGCAGTGCAAGCGGACAGATGGCCCAGCAGGGGAGGGCTGGGGACAGGCAAGGGATGTGACCAGGATGGGCAGGCAGGGGGTAAGAGACGGGACAGGGAAGGAGGCAGGAGGGATCGGGCTGGGCTGGGCGGAGAGAGGACGGGCAGGTGGCAGCTCGGGCACTCACAGTTCTCGAAATAGAAGCGGTGGAAGTCCATCCCCTCCACCAGGTTGCCCAGTGCCTCGGGCTCAAAGGAGGTGAGCCCCGGGTCGCAGATCTTCCTGCAGGCAGCAGGTGAGAGTGGCCCCGCCTTGCCCCACCCCACTTGGCCCCGCCCCGGCCCCGCCCGGCCCCGCCCCACTCACGCGTAGGCCTCGAAGTCGCCGTTGTTGACGGCCTCGATGAGCTGCTCCGTGATCTTGATGATCTCCTGCTTGCGGGCTGAGGGCATGCCACTGTCACCGCCACCGCCACAGCCCCCGGTGACACCGTGGGGGGTGGACGGGGTGGTCATGGGACATGAGGGGAGGCTTGGGGACAGACACAGGGACAGACAGACAGACCTTGGGGGCAGAAAAACCTCGGGGACAGACAGACAGACCATGGGGATGGACCATGGGGACAAACACAGGGACCTTGGCACAGACAGACTGACCAGGAGGGCAGACAGGGCAGACCGCAGGGACAGACACAGGGACCTCGAGGACAGACATAGAAACTATGGGGACAGACACCCCTTGGGGACAGATAGGGACAACTGTGCTCCCAGGACCGGACCCCCACAGCTCTGCCACAGTGATATTGGCATCATCCTCTCAGCACATCTCATTGCTAGCCCAGTGCCATCCCAGTGCCCTCCCAGCATGCTCAAGCATCCCAGTGCCTGCTCAGCCTGTCCCAGTAGTTCCAAGTACCTCCCAGCACTACTCCTTCGAGTCCAGTACATCCCACTGCCATTCTAGCACATCCCAGAACAGCCAGTTCATACTGGTGCTTCCCAGTGCCATCCCACTGTGTCTCAGTGCCATTCCCAGTACCCTCCCAGTTCCATGCATCCCAGTGCAATCCTAGTGCATCCCAGAGCTGCTCGTATGCTCTGATGCATCCCAGTGCCAGCCCAGTGCATTCCAATACACCCCAGTTCAACCCTACTGCATCCCAGTGCCAGCCCAGTACACCCTAGTGCATTCCAGCTCCATTCCACTACATCTCAGACACATCCCAGAGTGTTCCAATACCATTCCAGGGCATCCCAACATATCCCAGTTTACACCAGTACATCTCCAGAACCATCCTACTGCATGTCAGTGCAACCCAGTGCCAACCTACTGTGTCCCAATGACCTTCTAGTATATTCCAGTTCGCCCCAGTTCCATCCCAGTGCCACTTCAGTGCATTCCAACACAGCCCAGTTCCATCCCAGTATCTCCCAGTGCTATTCCAAAGCATACCAGTACACTCCAGTTTGCCCTGGTGCATCCCAGTAATATCTCACTGCATGTCTGCACCAATCTCTGTGTCCCAGTGTTATTCTAGTGTATCCCAGTGCGCCCCAGCACCATTCCAGTGCATTCCAGTATCCCCTAGTTCCATCCAGTGCATCCCACTGTCACTCCAGTGCATCTCAATTAATCTCAGTGCCATTCTACTGTATCCCAGTGCTCCCCAGCCCATTCTTTTGTCATCCTAATGTGCTCCAAACCACCTCAGTGCCACTCCATTACAGCCCAGTTTGTCACAGTGCATCTCAACGTCACTCCTGTGCCCTCCTAGTGCATCCCAGTGCCACCTCTGTGCATTCCAACACCATCCATTTCCATCCCAGTATGTCCCAGTACAGTCCAGTTTGTGTCAGTGACTTCTCACCACATCTCAGTGCCAACGTTCTGTGCCTCACTGCTATTCCAGGGCATCCCAGTACATCCCAGTACAGCCCAGTTCTACCCAGAGCACCTCTTGGTACCATCCCAGTATGTCCCAGTATTATTGCAGTGCATCCTGATGCCATCCCAGTGCCTCTTCAGCTAACCCCAGCTGCCATTCCAGGGCCATTCCAGCATGTCCCAGTCTATCCCATTTCCATCCAAGTGCACCCCAAAGCCTCCCAGTACCCTCCCAGTGCACCCCAGCATGCTCCCAGTGCATCCTGGTGCCACCTCAGTGAATCCCAGTGTCAGCCCAGCTCAATTCACACCCCAGATCAATTCCAGTGAGTTTGAACACTCTCACAGTGCATCCCAGAAGTGTCCCAGTGCCATCCCAAATCCCACCCACTGCATTCCAGTGCTGCCCCAGCACATCACAGTGCACCAACTGCATCTTGGTGCCATGCTGGTCCACCCCAGTTCATCCCAATGCAATTCCAGTGCAATCCAAGGCATCCTAGTGCCAAAGCATCCCAGCTCTATTCCAATGCATTCCACCCAGCACGCTCCCAGTGCATCCTCGTGCCACCCCAACGCACCCTGGTGCCATCCCAGTGCATTCCAGTGCCACCCCAAGGCATCCTGGCGCCATCCCAGCTCCATCCCAATGGATTTCAGTGCTGCTCCAGTGCATCCCAGTGAACCAAGTGCATCCTGCTGCTATGCCAGTGCCATCCCGGTGCCATTCCAGTGCACCCAGTGCATCTTAGTGTCATCCCAGCACATCCCAGCTCCACCCCAGTGCATTCTAACACATTCCCAGTGCATCCCAATGCATCCTAGAGCCATCCTAGTGCATTCCACAACTGTCCATCACAGTGCCATCCCAGTGCATCCTGAAGCCATCCCAGGTGATCCCAGTACCATTCCAGTGCACCCCAATGCATACTGGCGCCATCCTAGCACCACCCCAGTGCATTCAAAGACCCTCCCAGTGCATCCCAGTGCCATTCCAATGCAACCCAATGCATCCCAGCACCACCCTGGTGCACCCCAGCTCCCTCCCAGTGCATCCCAGTGCATCCCAGTGCATCCCAGCCGCCCCCACGCCCGTCACCTTTGGTGTCCTCGTCCTCGATGGTGGTGTTGGTGCTGTCAGAGGACTCCTGCTCACGGGGCGGCGGCGGTGGGAGGGAGACACAAACAGGGGGTCAGACCTGGCCCCGGGGGGGACGGGGAGGGGGGACGAGCCCGGCCGGGGCTCGGCAGGACCCCGGCAGTGCCGGACGCCGCGGGGGACCCCGCTGTCCCCACGGCCCCCGCGCTCCTGTCACCCCCCCGGCCATGGCTGATGCGGGGGGATGGAGGCGGAGGGCGGGCAGCGGTACCTTGGCGCCGTCCCCAGGGTTATGGATTACGGTACTTTGAGGCTCCTACAGGAGAAGGGAGAGAGACAGGCGGGGTGGGGGAAGCGAGAGCCCGGAGGGGACAACGAGGGGGGACGACGGATTGAGCAGCACGTGGACAGGGGCGAGGAGAGACCCAGACCGGGTTTGGGAAGGGGATAGAAAGGGGGGAGAGAAGCAGAGAGTCATTAGTCCAGCAAAGCCAAATGGTTTAATTCACAGACATGGAGGGGGAAGAAAGGGGGGAAAGAGGTGGGCAGAGCCAGGGGAGAGACGCAGTGAGGCCAAAAGGATGGGCTGGGCTGGGGGCCAGCTCTGTGCCCCTGTCCTGCATCCCGGTGCCCAGGGGCTCCACTCACCATGCATCTGAGCATCCTGGGCATCCCTGTGCCTGAATCCCAACCGTCCTGCTGCCTGCATCCCGAGCACTGCCCATATCCCTGCGCATCCCTCAGCTGGCACCCAAACCACTGTTGTGCCTGCATCCCAACTATCCCACTGCCTGCGTCCCAAACATCCCTTGGCTTGCATCCCAACCGTCCCTGTGTCTGGATCCTGAGCATCTCAGTGCCCACATCCTGAGCACCCCTACAACAGGCACACCTGCACCCACATCCTGCACCTACCTTGCTGTTGGCATTGCCACAGCACCCCCGAATCCTGCACCTGCTGCTCCAGACAGCCATGCCTTTACTGCGCCAGCTGGGCAGTCCCGGGTCTGGATCCTGCACTTACCTCACCTGCAAGGCAGCAGCCCCATCCTTGTGACCTGCACCTGCCTTGCCACTGGCATCGCAGGGTGTCCTCGACCCCAGTCCTCCACCCATCTGCATTCTGTGTCACCAGGCTCCTCCTGCCTGTGCCTTGTCCCCGTTATGGGGCATCTGTGCCTGTACCCTGCACTCACCTTGTTCCCATCCTCATGCCCTCATCCTGCACCCACCTACAACAAGGTAGGTGGGTACCCCATGGCAGGTACATCTCTGTGTGCATGTCCTGGACCTACCTTGTCCCTACGTGGGACACCTGCATGAGCATGTCCTCACCCATGTCACTGTCCCCACAGCTGAGGGAGACACGGGGCTGTCCCTTCACCCACCTGCTCTGTCCGGCGGGGTCCCCCTGTGCCCCCGTCCTGCACACCCCTCTCCATCCTCGGGACACCCCCTCCCCAGGAGCAGCCAGATGGGATGGGATGGGATGGGCTGTGGGATGGATCCCATGGGATGGGGGATTTGGGGGAGCAGGGCAGGGGGCACCTACCAGAGCGGTGGGCGGGAGGGTCCCCTTGGGGCTGGTGACGCCGGCGCTGCCTTTGGTGCTGTTGGTCTGGGGCTGGAGGGGACAGAGGGGGGGGCTCAGTGCCATGGGGGAAGGAGATCCCCCCAGGCCCCCCCGGCCTCTTGGGCCCCTCACCTTGACGCCGTCCGCCTTCTTGTTCAGTAAGCTCTTAGCTGCTGCGGGGGGAGACAGCGTCAGTGTCCCCCCACACGAGGGGCACTGCAGGTCCCCCCAAACCCAGACTCCTCCCAGCCACCCAGCCTGATCCCATCCTGGGCAGCAGCTGCAACCCCAGTGCCAGAGAGGGGGAACACACCAGAAAGGTGCTGTCCCCATCCTGGGGGAGGTCCCCATTTTAGAGGGGTGGTCCCCATGCAGGGAGCGGTGTCCACATTCTAAGGGGGCTCCATTTTGAGGGTGTTCCCATGCTGGGGGTGTTCCCTTACAGGAGGGAGTCCCCATGCTGGGTGGGGTGTCCCCATCCTAGGGAATCCCCATTTTGGGGGAGTTCTCCATGATGGAAGGGGTGTCCCCCACCTGGAGGAGTCCCCCAGTCTCAGGAAGGTCCCCATCCTGGGGGAAGAGAGCGTCCCCACTCAGGGAGGGGCTTCCCCAACCTTGTGGGACCATCCCCATCCTGGGGGGTGTCCCCCTCCTAGTGGGAGGTTCCCAAACTCAGGGGGGTCCCCAACCTTGGGGGGCTGTCCCCAACCTGGGAGGGATGTCCTCAACCTGTGGAGATCCCCATCCCTACCCTGGAGGGAAGGGTCCCCAAACTCAGTGGGCCCTCAGACTGGGGGAAGGAGGTGTCCCCAACCTGAGGGGAGTCCCCATCCTGGTAGCCCCCACGTGGGGGGGCAGGGCTGGCTTACCTTGGAGAAATGCAGAGAGGAAAGCGAGAGAGAGGAGTGGGGAGGGGGGCAAGAGAGAAATGGGGAGGGGGGAAAGGAGGAAAAGGGGAAAAACATAAAAAAAGAACATAAAAAAGATGAGTTGAGTACAGGGGGCAGGGACAGCCGCCTGTGCCCCCCCTGTCTCCCTGGAGGGGGACAAGGACGGGCACGGGTATGAGCATCTGTCACTGCTACTACGATCTCTGGCCAGTGGAGGAATGGGGCGTGATGGGGACGTGGTGGGGCACAAGTGGTTGTGGGGGTGTGGAGGGCAGGGGGTGTCATCTTGAGCAGCCTCATCATTCCTCCACACTGAGGGACGCCTCCCCTGGCTGGCATCACAAGCTGGGGGGAGATGTGTGGTGACAAGTCCAGTGACAGCAGGGCACCCATCGGCACCAAAGGAGGGGGAGATGACCCACACATCCCTCCCCCTTGGCCCTGTCTCTCCTCAGGAGTCCCTAGCAGGGTGTCCCCAAGGGTCCTGGTCCCTCCTCTGAAAGCAGGCGGGTGCTGAGAGGTGGGGGTTTAAACCAGAGCCGAATTGGGGGGCGGGAGAGGGGGACCCCTGGAAAGGGGCCAGTGGTAGCCCTTGGTGTGGGGGTGGTTTAAGACCCGCCGAGTGTTTCGCGGCACCACAAACACTGGCTGCAGCTCTCAGAAGCCATGGGGAGGCACATGCTGGGGGGGGGACACATGCAGGGGGGCACATGCAGGGTGGGGACGCAGGGGGGGCACGGGGGGACACCGGACATGCAGCCTGTTTGCCCCCCCCCCTTCATGCACTGGTGTGCCCCCCCTGTGTGCAGGAGGGGTGGGAGCAGTGGGGAGGCGTACCCGAAAATCATCCCCCCACCCCAGCTCCCCGTGTTGACCCAGATGGGCACCTGGGGATGCCACCACCGTGCACCTGGGGATGTCACCTGTGTGCACCTGGGGACGCCACCAGTGTGTCCCCTCCAGGGTCAGGCCTGGGGGTGGGAGCTGCTGCAGGGACCCCTCCCCGGGGCCGGGTGCGGGACGACAGCAGGGGGACAGCGGCATCTCTTGGTGCCAGCGGGGATAGGGGAGAGGCTGCGGGGGCAGTGCCGGGAGGCCATGCATGCGCTCCGATTTCCGAGGAGGGCACCCGAAACCCGTTGGGGAGGTGGGAGGCAGGGAAGAGGACGGGTGGGAGAAGAGGGTGACGTGGGGATGAAGGATCCGGGGACACACAGAGACCAAGCGGGGCCGGGGGGCCGGGGGGGCCCTTTGCGGACGCGTCTACCTTGTTCCACCAGCCCCAGCGGGGCCCCGGCAGCGGCCGCCGACATGGTGGGAGGAGCGGTGGTCTGTCTGCCCACTGCGGGCCGGAGAGAGAGAGAGGGAGCGGAGCTCCTGTTAGGGGGCGGCAGGGGCTGCGGCCGGGACCCCCGCCTTCCCCCCCCCAGCGAGAGCTCTCGGGGCGCCCATCACCCTGGCCCCAGGCCTGGCAGGGCTGGTGCTGTCCGTCCCCCTCCCCGTGTCGCCCCCCGCAGCCAGCGGGGCGGGGGGGACACACGGGGACCGGGCTCTACCTGCTGCCGTGTGCGTGGGGCGGGGGGGCGCGTCCGGCCCCACCTTGGCTACCACATGCCCCGTCCTCACCGATGGGGAAAAAATGGGTGGGGGGGTTAAGGAAGGGAGGAGAGAAAGAGAGAAAGACAGCGAGATAGAGAGAGGGGGGCACCGGCCCGGGGGGGGCATGGAGGGGGGACTGTGGCCCCCAGCCCCCCCGGCCAGGGGGAGCCCCCCCCTTACCTGAGAAGTTCCTGGTGGCCAGCATGGTGGTGAGGATGGCACCCTGTGGGGACAGACAGTGTGAGCCAGGGAGAGGGGCTGGGGTGGGATGGGGCGGGCGACATGGAGGGGGACAAATGGGGTGATGGGATGGGGTGGTACAGGATGGGACCCACAGGACTGGGACTGCAACATCTGATGGGAAGGGACTGTGCCCCACGGAAGAGCAGTGGGCATGGCAGGGGTCCCACAGCGGGCAGGGAGGGTCCCACAGCGGGCAGGGAGGGCCCCACAGGAGAGCCCCATGGAGAGGCAGGGTGGTGCTGGGAGGATAAGCAGTGTCCCCAGCCCACAGCTCCCCACCAGCCCCCTCACCTTGAGCTTCCTCCGGGCATTGAACTTTTTCAAGCACTCCACTGTCTCCTGCCTGTGCATCATGGAGGCCACGGTGGAACGTTGCTGCGGGGGACACGGGGGTCAGCACCAGGTGCCAGGGTCACTGGCTGGGTGCCATGCTCTGGGGACACCCTGCACTTACGCAGACCCACGGGTGCTTGAGGGCCTCGTGGGCTGTGATGCGCTTGGCGGGGTTGATGGTCAGCATCTGGTTGATGAGGTTTTTCGCTTCGGGGGTGACCGTGTCCCACTCAGGTGAAGGGAACTGGGGGAGCACAGGGATACGGGGGTAACAGCTGAGCAGGGGAAGCCCCATGGCGTCCGTGTCACTCCACATGCCCACCTATCCCCAGCTAGCCACCAAAGACAAGCCCACAGCCACCCCCGGGCTCTGCCTGCTGGAGATCAGCTGTGGGTCCCAGAAGGTTCTGGAGTTAAGGGGCCCTGGCACCGGGCACTTACATCGTAGGCCCCAGCCTTGATTTGTTGGTAGAGTTTGTGCTGGTCCTCATCCCAGAACGGCGGGTAGCCCACCAGCAGGATGTACAGGATGACCCCTGGGCCAGGGAGAGTGGGGTCAGGGGTGTGCAGGGACCCCAGACCACCCCTGGCTCCCTCCGGCCCTGCAGTGTCCCCATGACAAAGCAATTATTCCCAGCATGGGCTGTCCCCTGTGCTGGCAGGATGGCACAGACAGGGGACAGTGTGGCACTGCCGGGCACATGGCACAGGGTGGCCCCAGGATGGCATCAGAGCTGGAACAGGAACTGGGACAGGCACAGAAATGGGATGGGAAAGAGGGTGATACTAGGATGGGGATGGGATAAAACTGGAATGGAGCCTGGAAAGTGCCAGAATGGGAGTGGGAAGGGATCAGAAAGGGACTGGCAGTGATGGGGCAGGGATTAGGATGGGATTGGGCAGGAGCTGGGCAGGGATCAGGGCAGGGATTGGGGTAGGGTTCAGGATTGGTACCTGATCCAGGTCTGGGATGGGCAGAGAAGGGGCAGGGCCAGGGCAGGGACTGGCTCTTACCACATGCCCAGATGTCCACGGGTTTGCCATAGGCCTCTTTGCGCAGCACCTCAGGGGACAGGTAGCCAGGTGTGCCTGCAAATCCTGGGACAGGGACAGAGAGAGCATGAGGAGAGACAGGTGAGCCACAAGGGGAGGGGGACAAGGACGGGACACGGGACTGGGACATGGGGCAGGGATGTGCTGGGCAGGGGTGGGCACAGGGCAGGATGCTGTGGGCACAGGGGCAGGGACATGGTGTGTTTGGGATAGGGCTGGGGTGGGCACAGGGCAGACGCAGCAGGAACTGAGCAGGGACTCAGGGGACATGCAAGGACACAGCAGACACAGCGCAGGGGCCCAGAGCAGGACATGGGGTGGGCAGGGGCTGTGGGGGACAGGGGGGCAACAGCACTCACCAAACCAGGCCTGCTGATCCCCCTGCACCTCGATGGCAAGGCCAAAGTCCGCCAGCTTCACTGCTGCCCCTTTGCACTTGCTGGCCAGGAGCAGGTTCTCTGGCTGCACGGGCACAGGGAGCACCAGGCACGGGCAGCACCGGGCACAGACACGGGGGAGGACAGAGAGGAGGGATGCAGCAACTAGAGGGACTTTACTGTTCCCAGTGACCAGGTCCTACCCCTCTGCCCCCTGTGCTGTGGGACTGTGGCCGAGGGTGCCAATGGCACAGCCCCTTGGCCAGCTCAGGTTCTTCCTGTGTCTTGCTGGCCTCATCCCAGTCTCCCCTCCATCCCACCGTCCCTCTGTGTCCCACCGTCCCTCCCCTGTCCTGCCCTGACCCCCAGCCCACCCCCATGCCCCCATCCCCACAGCTCACACTCCCCCTGGGGCAATGGCAACTGGAGGGGATGCAGTGAGACCCCGGCAGCAGCACAGAACCGTGACACAACTGGGGGACACGTCTGCATCCCCAGGAAAGGTGGATGGGAGTGCTCAAAGCCCAGCAAGATCTCAGTGAGTCCCCAGAACCCACCAGGCCAGGGCCACTCCCGGGTTGTGGGGACACCAAAAACTGGGCAGGGGGAGAGGGGCAGAGGGAAGGGGGGGGGGGACACACGCACTTACCTTGAGGTCCCTGTGGACCACCCCCATCTGGTGACAGTGCAGGACAGCCTCCAGGATCTGCTGGATGCAGTGGCTGTGTGCAAATGGGAGGGGTCAGAGGTACGCTACCCCCCCACCTGCCTCACACCCTGTTCCCAACCTGCACCTCCAAAACCAGCCCCTGCCCCTCTGCACTCGGGGGAACTGACAAAAACAAGCGGTGACCTTAGATTTGTGTCCATGACAACCCCTCTGTACCCCTGCCAGGGGGCTCAGCCCTGGGCCATCACCCCTGGGGGGGCTCCTGGGACATCACCACCTGGGGGGGGGGTCATACAGAGGGGTTACCCTCGGGGAGGGCCCCACCTGGGGTGGGTCACTGCCTAGGGGACACCTGTGGGGATGTCAATGCCTGAGGAGGGGTCATCCCTGAGGGTGTCCCTCCTTCCTGGGGGGCACCACCCCTGGGGGCATATCCCTGTCTGGGAGCCATCCCTTGGGGATCATCCCTGGGCCGTCATCCCAGGGTTGTCACTCCAAGGGGGTCACTGAGTGGGGTCACACCTGTGGGATCATCCTCTGGGGGTCACTGCCCAGGGGTCACCCCTCAGCGCTCACCAGGTGAGCTCCACCCTTGGCACAGAGCCATGGGGACCACCCCAGTGGTGCTTCTGTGCCCACCCCTGTCCCCCACGGGAGTCCCCCATCCCTGCTGCCGCCCAGACACTGGGATCCCCCAGACAGGACTCACGGGGAAGGGGGAACAGGGGATGGGGGGGCGGATGGAGACGAGACAAGAAAGAAAGAGGGAAGGAGCGAGGGGATGAGAGCCTGAAATGGGGGTGAAGGGGGGCCCCGCTAGCTGGGGGAGTGGGGCAGTGGGGGGGGGGGGCAACCTCCCTGTGAGAGGGGGGAGCAAAAAAGGGG